>NC_056726.1:744298184-744460684 GCF_019279795.1 Protopterus annectens
CTCAAACATCTACCATACACAGATAGGCTATAAGCCCATCCCTCTGCCACTGTCATACAGACTCCTCAGAGGTGACTTCTGTCTGGAATACAAGGTGATCATGGACTCCACCTTGATGGGACTGCTGCACAACTGCAAGTCAAACTCCACTCTATTAACCTGCACACATGTCCTCAACCTGGCCTGTGACATCAACAGAACTTGTTGGTGGGTCAGATGTTTGTCCAACACACTCACTCAGCTGTGGAATGGACACCCTGTCCATATCAGGCAGAGTACCTATTTACACCTTTTCAAGGGAAACCTGGATGAGTGGATGGTTAATAGGACAAAAACCCTTTAAGTACCATCTGTGTCCCTGTTGGACTATGGCATCAGGTGCTGACTTGCAAACACATGGGCTAAATTCTGGGCTAGGTTTATGAGGGCCTCAGGGCCAGTAGCCTAGTAACCCCATATAATCCTAGGTATACCAGTTATGGCTCTGTGTGCTGTGATGGACTGTGTTGTAATGTATCCACACCCATCACTGCCATCTACTGTAGTGTGTCCCCTATAGGCAACATACCAGTACCATGTCATACAGCCACCATCCGACAAATAGGTGAGTTGTACAACAGGTGTATGGGGACAGTCCAGCAACATCTGTGTGACACAATTACAGACCCCACTGAAAATATGTTGTAGGGTATCTTCCTTGTGGTTGTCCAACATCCACAGTACACAGATGTTTGCAGAATGTGTGCATGTGCCTGACATATGTGGACCCCCTGCCAGATGAATGTGGATGTCTGGAAAACAGTTGGACAATATGCAATGATTGTTTCCAGACTGCGGGGAATCCTGTTGTCACATGCCAGACACCTCAGCAAACAGTTATGGCACTTTAATATTTGGTCCTGTATACATTCCCTTACATTGCATGCTCAATATGTACACTCAGTTGCTGAGGTGCAGCCTGTCCCCCCCACTACTACTGGCTATAACCTGCTGTCCTACTGTAGGGTGTCAACAGGTATGATAGCCATAGCTCTCAGGCGATCATATACAGGTGTTGAGTACACAGTGACTTAGCCAAAGTACATCAGGAACAGTCAGGGACTCCTGGACAACATTTGAACTATGCCTGTGTGACATTCACAGACTGAGAAAAACAGACTGACAGTACATTATGTGATATTCCAGCTGTATCCACCACTACTGACTGCCACCATTGTCTAATACACAATCCAATAGCATTTGTACATGAGCTGACCATTGCTGGGGGACTCAAGGGCCAGAGCTATGATCAATGTCACAGCAGACAGAGCCAAAACGGAAGCCTGTAACTGCTGTACAGATGACCAACAGCAAAGTGTAATTCCAAGATATTTACCACAGACCTATATTGTTGTAATCCCTATTTCCCATGACTGAATCCCCCCATCTGCACCCCATCACCTGAGGAATACTATTACATACCTGGTATCGTGTTGTACTCCTTTATGTGCAGAAATCCTGTGGTAGAATGCTAGGATAGTGCAATCTGTCATCATAGAGAAATTCACATACCTGTGTACCATAGGCAACAGCTTACCTTTTGTAGGTAATGCTCATGAACAGCTGGTTGCCTGTGCACCAACCTGTGGCTCAGACTTGCTAACTGCATCCAGAACAGCTGAGTTGCATTTTCATTAGCCAAAGTCATGGCAACAGAGTGCTGTATTTGAGGCTTTCATGTAGACTTTGGCCCTTTTCCTGGCCTATGAGAAGGACATTATCAAGATGTGGGACTACAGCATCACAGAGTAGGTTGAAATACACTCAACTGTTTGGATTTAAGTGGTATGTCCACAGATTTGCATGCTATATTTGGCCATTCTGAACAGACTTTCTGATTATGTGTCAGTTTACTGTTTAACAATGTGGCTTGAGGTCAGTAAGGAGATAGACAGATGAGTGCCATACATCATTTGTATCAGAATATGCATGCTGCTGCAGTAGCCACTGGTCTGTCAGCTATGTAAATTTGTAAGGGAAGACTTTGACACACATCCCTGTCACTTGACCATTCCCCCAATTCCTTTCTGTATGGGTGTTGTGTATTCTCTGTTCTAGGTGTTTGGGAAGTATGTTAGGTCTGTAGCAGGTAGCTGAACATACTGAAGCATATGTTGCAGGCTGCAGCTGCTGCATTCTACCCAGGAGTCATACTGGGGATTGTGAACACATTGTGTGACTCCAAGCTGTATATGTGAGTGAGGGAGCAGTGCTAGCTCTGTTGTCACAGGGTGAGGGTACCCATAACAGTCCAGGTGAGGCATGTGCCTCTGGTACATATGTTATGTAACAGTGTCATCCAGAGAGTGGTAGGTGACATTTAGGACTCCTATACATATTTGTGAAGTGTGTCCCAACTTACAGGCCTTTGAGGTGCTAATGTGGGTGGCAATGACTGCAGAAGCAGCAATCAGTTCTGCTTAAAAGTGCACAGCTCAGTCATTTAATTGTTTTGACAACCAAGTACTTGACTTGCAACACACTGGAATGGAAACCATGACTGTTGGTGGAAAAATGTTAAGCATACTAAGAATGTAACAGGATGTAACTATGGACTCAATACTATAGCAGATGCATTTGCAAGACATATGTGTATGCATACAGTATGTTACACAGGATTGGCATGCACATATGTGATTGGATTGGTATGACATGTGACACTGAACTGTCTGTCATGATTTCATAATTTCAGTGTGTATTGACATGCTAGTACTTTAGCACACATTAGCATAGGTTGTGTGGTAACAGTGCCAAATGTAGGTGGCACAACTGTGGACATTTTGCAGCAGTCTGTGCAGCTGTCAATTCTACCTGATATCCTAGGCCTTATGTACATCCATCAACATTTATTTGTCCATGTAGTTGTTTGGTGTCTGTATCACAGTCCCAAGTACATTGTCATGCTTCCCGTTATATGTACAAGCAGTGTGTCATTGGCAATAAGGATATGTTTATGGAAACATCTCATGTACTTCAGAGCTGAGTGGCCTAATGGCTAATGCACTGTGCTGCAGTTGACAGTGTCCTATGTTTGAGACTTGGTAGGGATGACCTTTTTTCTGATGTGCATCGCTGATGATCAGGATAGGTTTATGGAAACACCTGTCATTTCTCAATGCTGAGTGGACTAGTGGGCTAAAGTACTGTAATTGACAGGGTCATGGGTTTGAGACTTGACAGGGCTGAATTTTTTTCTGATGTGCATCACTGATAATCAGGATAGGTTTATGGAAAGTTATTCTTAAAAGCTGAGTGATCTAGTGGGCTAATGCCCTATGTCCTAGCTGACAGGGTTCCAGGTCTGAGACTTGGCAATGTGGTCATTTTGCTGATGTGTCAGAAAGACAGAAGGTGATTAAAACAGTTCTAAGTAGCTTTAAGCAGGTTTGGGTGATGTGACGCAATGCAGCGCAGCGCTTAGCCTCACTTAAACCCACACTATTTCTAAAAAAAAGAAAAGAAAAAAGGGGTGATAAGAAAGTGGTGAAATTGGGGCAAACAGGGGGGAAAAATGCAAAAGGCGGGTAGGGATGTGCAGGACAGGTGTAGGACAGGACTATATCTCTCCATTTCTTCTACAACAACAGCTGTGCAGGTTGTGGACAATTTGGAATTTGGAGACTCACATCACAGAAGGAGGGGTGTGGGTGACATAACTTTGCTGATTAATTGCTGTAATGATTGACTGTGGGCAGTGTATGTGTGGGCAAAATGGGGAGCTATGTATGGGGCATTTTTTTTTTGTGGAACGTGCCTCTTTTATTTCTAAGGAGAGAGTGTAATGTTGGGGAAGGGATATAGGTACATGTGGGGAGGTAAGTTGGGTAGGAGAGGTAGCATTTGCAAACAGATAATACAGACAAGACATCAGAAAGGGGCAGTGTATGACACATGGGGGGAATAAACCTTGTATGGGGAGGGTGTTGTGGAATCAGAGAACCAAGTGCCCCACTCAGCAGCAGTGGGACTGAGCTTCCAACCCATTGGTAGTCACCACTGCTCCTTCACGGCCCTACAGATGGCTGTGCTGGGGGCCGGGCATGGGGGCCAGCCTGCCACTCCAGGTCAGTCTGCCCTCAATCCCGCACAGTCAATTGTCCAAATCACACTGGATAATCCTGTGCACCATCCCTAGAAGCTGGCACTGTGTGACCACTCCCTCTCTGTGCCCGCTTCCAGGGAGGGGGCGGGCCCCAATCCCCTGAGGCAGTCCCACCCATAGGTGGTGCAGGACCAGTAGAGGTGGCAGCTCTAGGTTGGGTCTCAGACATGCTGAGACCTGGTGCCACGGCCGATTGAGGTAGGGTAGATGGATCTGCAGGAACTGGCCTACCCAGTCAAGCTATGGAATTGAGGTGTTTCAAAGTGTATAGGTTAGTAATGAAGAGAACATGTGGTTGGTTGTAAAAGCATGCAGAACAAATCACACTACCCAGTAACCTAACATGCCATAGCATATACAACACAACAATAATTGGGATAACAGTCAGTATTGTAACAGCATGCCAGTAACAGTTATGGCATAAGGCCAACAACAGAGATAATTTAACAAAGTATGTTAGTCGGCAACCATTGTAATACATAACAATAATAAAACACAAGGGCCAACATTATGTTTTGTGAACACGATGTATAAGAATAATAAATGATGATGCAGACAAGGGGTGGGAGGAGAGAAAATCATGCCATTACTACCAACTACAATGGTGAGTGGCTTAGTGGGCTAATGCCCTGTGTTGTAGTTAAAAGGGTCCTAAGTTTGAAACTTGGACAGGTCTTAATATTTTAGGGATTTAGGGAAACACACAGATAGTAATCTGGCCTTTGATCATCACGTGTCTACAGTGGGAAGGAAATCATTCGATGTTGCGCAACTTATAAACAAAGGTATGGAATCTAAGTCCAAGGAAGTCATTGTTCCACTGTATACAACATTCATCAGACCTATCACTGAGTGCAATGCACCCTTTGGTATGTACCTAACCAGGCATATCCAACAACTGGAACATCTACAGAGGTTCCTCATTAATAGAATACAGGGCATAAGTAATATGTCTTATGCAGACCGCCTCAAGGTCCTATCCCAGTATTCTGTCTCTTACAGGCTTTTGAGGTGAGATCTATGCCTGGCATACAGGCCATTGTCAGACCTCACTCTGATGGACCTCCTGCATATCCACAAAACAAGCAGTAGCAGAATTACCCATTCTAAAGACGTAAACCTTGCCTGTGATATAAATAGGACCAGCTGGAGAGATAGGTATGCATCCCAGAGACTACCCTGTCTATGGAACAGGCTCCCCATCCATGTGAAACAGAGTTCCTCCCTAACCTAATTCAAGTGCAAGTTGGACAATTGGATGGGAAATCAGAAATGTATCTTTGGTTTGGCACCTATATCTATAATGCAAACAGGTAACCTGTAAATGATTCATCTACCAGGGCCATGCTTACACTCATCAAGGGTATCAGAACTTGTCAGAAATTTGGGATACATGGCTAAGCTTAAAAAGGCCCTTGAGATCGTTAGCCTAATAAACAGCAATGAACCTATGAACCTATTAACCAGTATAGGCAATATTGTTTGTAGCAGAACTCTTATATACTCTACAGGTCTGCCATTACTTTATGTATACAAGTGCCCTATAACTTTCTGTAGCACCTCCATACCTCTCAAACTATCTGCATGAGACAATATGGGTCAAGTTGTAATGCCTACAGGTACACAACTACAGGGACTATTACATGTCAGGGAAACATATGCGCATACCTCTCAACCTGGAAGCATCAAAAATCTGGATAAAGGCCAATGGAAAATAGGTACAAATCTGCACACTGATTAGCATAAAATGTACATACATAATTATGTAACCGCACCCACTCTAGTGGAATTGTGGGATACCAAAATTCAAATGCAAATTGAGGAACAGACAAGATATTAAAACACAAAAGTCTGACTCAGCAGACTAACCTATATAGACTTGCATTATTAAAATGTAATGTTTCCCACGTCCAGACTGCATTGACCAGCACATAACATTAGTATTGATAACTCTGCAAAACCAAAGTCAAGTGCAATCCAATTGCACAGTTCAGAATTGACCAACAGGACTTCAGAAATGCAGGAATACTTTTTAAACATTGCTTTTTCGCTTTGTACTTTCTATTGCCTCGCTTCTTCTCTAGAAACAGACATTGGAGATAGTGAGAACTTGGTATTTTATGAACCACCCAAAAATAATGCAAAACTGAGACAAACCAGTGTACAGAAACAAAACAATAAACTACCGAAGGCTCTGATGGGTGACTATCTCCCCAATAACCCTATGCACTAGTTTCATCCTGTAGTCTTGGATTTACTTCCTTGAGTTGTGCCCTCTGCACAATTGACTTCATTGCTTAATTACACAGTGCCCCCCAGTGCTCCCTGAATACCTTTAAAAAGAGGCACATGGAAGTTACCCAGTTAACAAATCTCACACACAAAAGCAAGTGCAGCTACTTTCAATTATAATGCTTCCAGGCATATCCACAGATAGCTCAATGGTAGGATTTACAAATGATTGCCATCTTTACCCTGGTTTCAATTTCCTAAGCTTTTCACATCCCCCTTACATACATAATACATACATACATACATACATACATACAAATGTTTCAAGCATGGGCATTAATGCCCTTCTAGCTTGCCAATATACCAAAACACGTGTTCCCATAATAAATGTCCAGGCTGTTCTTAAAAATATCTAAACTAGTACTTGCTTTAATGTAATCTGGTAGTCTGTTTCAAGCATCACCTACTCTGTCAGAGAACCAATTAGTACAATTCTCATTCCTATAGAATCTTCTACATAAGTTATCTGATGATTCTCTAGTACTTTTTGATAACCTCAAACATTCCCAGAGGTAGTTGTCCCTAAATGCCCTATATACCTGAATCAGATTCCTCTTAAATATCTGTAAGAGACACTGTACAAGTTCAGATATTTTAGTCTTTCATAATAACGTAGATTTTCACATCCATGGATGCCCTTGGTATATTTCTGCTGTACACTTTCCAGTTTATTCATGCTTGTTTTCCTATAGGGTTTCCATATTGTTACTCCATACTCAAGTTTGGGTCTAATGTATCTAACAAACAATGACTTCATCATGCTTGATTTCCTAGACTTTATAAATCTTTTTATATAACCTATAGTTCTATAACTACTATTAGCCAACTGGTTGATATGATTAGAAAAACTCATAGCTGAATCTGCCCATATACCCAGGTCCTTAAATGAGTCTACAGTTTCAGTCACTGTGTGCTTTAACCACACCATGCTCTTGAATTGTTCCTGTACAAAGGAGGACATTTTCCTATTGAGAATACCCAGTTAACAAATGAGTTTAGTTTAAATACAGCAACTAAAATAACTATGTAATGAAAACTATCAAAGGCCTACCATGCAATCAAAACAAAGGCTGAAAACTTTGTAAATGAAGGTAAGGAAGGCAGGTGAATTCTGATATGAAATGTTCCATCAGAAAGAAGTTTAATGGGAGTGGTGGAAATGGACAACAGCAACATTCATGAGTCAACAGTAAACTAATGGCTGAATAGTGAATATGACTGATGAACAGGAAGTCAATAAAGCTTAAAACCTGATGTTTATAAAAATACTGGTTGGTACAACTAAAGCAACAGGGAAGATCAGGAGATGGTGGGACGGCACCTGGACAGGCAAGTTGTAAAGCAAGTAATCCCTTGTAAAGCTACTACAGTGGTGCAGCTAGTAGCTATGCCTAGCAGTACAGACAGCCACGGAAGCTTGGGATACATTGTGTGTTTGCTACTAGGAAGTACTAGCTCATCACTCAATGGGAAATTAAAGCAGGTGATGCCCGATCCAAGTACAAAATGTCCACTCAAAGTGCCCTTCATTGTTGTGTTTATTTGTTGATGTGACTATGGACAATGGCATTTAAAAGTCAGTTACTCACAGACTACTTGATAAAGGGTAGTGAGAGCACATACATTATATATTAGTTGTACAAGTGACTCCAGAAAGAAAACTATGATTACTGAGTCAGTTGAGGGAGACAGGATGCTGCACAGGAAATTTTACAGAGGATTGACTATAATGCACAATAGCCTTCCCTTATACATTTGCATGGTAGACTAAATCCTGGAATGTAATGTACAGAATATTTTGGCTATGCATACTAAGCAATAACACAGTAAAACCCTGATGAATGGTTATCACCCCCCCACACACACACACACAAATATGTATCAGTGCTGAATGGAAAGACCATGGGATTGTTGATAAGCGTGTATTAAGACCTAAAAATGTGTTTAAACTTCCATTCAAGTAAGGTTACAATGGTTTCATGCTACATTCTATCTATCTTTTAGTAAATTAACCAATAACACTCCAGCATCTAATGAATAAATTGCTATATTAGGCTTACAGCCTACATACGACTATAAATACGGTTCCACTCTTACTCCTTAGTACACAACAGATGACTTAACTTCTTTATAAACTATCCATTCCTACAAGTTTTTCATAAATACTCTCTCTAAATATACAAAAATACATTTCACAGTCAGCCTTTAGTGTCACGGACATTTTCCAGCTTGTTTTACGCAATGCTATAATACAACTACAAGTAGAATGAAAACCTTGCAGCTCTGCTGAAAGTACACAAAAAAATCGTTTATATTCCCCGATACACATAAGGAATATTCACCAGACAAGAGTGCAGCAAATCTGTAAGAAACCAGGAATCGAGGACCTACAGGCAAGGCACTCACAATGCAGTTAAACTGCTGAACACCTTTACGCCCCATCAATATGCATGCTAACTGAAAGCTGGATGGGATGACCCAAGAGACGTTCAAATGAAAAACAAAAGCAAAAGAAAATCAACTTGCATATTAAAGTAGAGTCTATCAGTAAAAATCCATTAATATAGGTGCAAACCTCGTAAAATTCAAACTGAAAAACACGTAAGCACTTTCGTTTTTAGGTTTGATCTGATGAAGTCTTACACTGCCTAAAATGATAGCACTTGCATGTTTGTTTTTTTTTTTTTTTTTTTTTTTTACTGCGTCACTGGAGCGTTGGGCAGTTTATCATTTTGTTTATGTACAGTTTATGAACAGTCAGTCACGTACCTTTGAATCTGCATAGCATAGTGTCACTGAAAATTCTCTTGATTGTTTTCAATTGTACCCTAAATGCAGAAGCATTAAAACACCATATGGTTTCCAGTTTCACTCCCCAGTTACCAGGAAAAGTATCATGTGCCATTACCAATGATATGATATGATTTTTTTTATTCTATTTTACTTGCTTGGGGAGTTGAGCAGCTGGAGAAATTAAATTTTCACATCCTGGGAGTGTTCATAGGTTCATAGGTTGGTACTAGGCTATCAGCCCTAGGGCCTATACAAGCCTAGCCATAACACATCCCTGGCTATTTCTTCCCACACTATTTACTTCTCTGGACCCCTGTCTAGCAGGGCAACTGATGTAATCCCTGGGGTGAATTTCCTTTCTCACATCCAATCGTCTAGGTTCCTTTTGAAGAGGGCCAAAGAGGCACTCTGCTTGACATGTATGGGCAATCTATTCCAGAGTCTGGGGAGTCTCTGGGTCAGGAACCTATCCCTTCAGCATGTTTTGTTTATTGTGATGACAAGGTTTAGATCCCTGGAGCGTGTTGCTCTGAGGGATTTGGATTTCTTTAAGTGTAGCATGTCCAACAGCTCTGAGTTTGACATGGCCTTGTATGGTAAGCAGAGATCGCCTCTGAGTAGATGATATGTGACAGAGTATAGCTGAAGTTTTTTAAGGCGGTCAGCATAGGGCATCTACTTTAGGTCTGTGATTCTTTTAGTGAGGTATTTCTGCAGCCTTTCCAGTTGTTGCAGATGTCTTGAGAGGTACATACCAAACGGGGCATTGTATTCTATAATGGGTCTAATGAAGGATGAGTACAGTGGAACAATGACCTCCTTTTTTCTGGATGAAAAGAACTTAGTGATGAGGTGTACCACATAGAAGGATTTCCTGACTGTTGTAGCAATGTGGTTATCAAAGGTGAGACCACTGTCCACCTGTGTCCCTAAGTCTCTTATCACACTTTCAGTGTTTAGTGTACTGCCACCTATATGGTAATTCATGGGTACATGTTTTTTCCCAAAGGGGATAACTATACATTTCTTGGCATTGAGCTTGAGCCCATGGCTCTGGCACCAAGCATCTGTTTCTGTAAGGCCCTTTTGTAGAGTATCCACATCATTTGGGGATTCAGTAATGGCCCTCAGTTTGCAGTCATCTGCGAACTTTGTTATCCAGAGTCCCTTAGTGTTGGCCTATACTTCAGAGAAGTAGATGCCAAACAAGAGTGGTCCCAGGACTGAACTCTGAGGTACTCCACTTGTCACTTGTCTGGAGCTGGATTTGGAGTCAGCTACTTTTACAGTGTGGGTTCTATTAGTAATACAGTTAGCAACCCATTGGGTGACGTAGGGATTAATGCCCAGCTTAGTAAGTTTGTCTATGATTCCAGAGTGGGGGATGGTGTCAAAGGCCTTGGCAAGGTCTAGATAGGCTGTGTGGACCACCTTACCCTTGTCCATGGCTCTGGAGACTAATTCAAAGAAGTCAATCAGGTTCAGGAGACAAGATCGTCCCTTCACGAACCCAAACTGGTTGGGGTCCAGTGTTTGAAGGTTGCCAATGTCTTTGTTTATAAGTTTCATGATAATACACTCCATGGCCTTGCAGATAAGGCTTGTCAGATGATGGGATGGTAGTTTCCGGGATCCAAGGTGGATCCCCTCTTGTGGAGTGGGGTAACTGTAGCTCTGCACCACTGAGTGGGCACGAAACCTGAGGTGAGGCTATGATTAAACATGACACTTAGGTGAGGTGCCAGTTCATATTGTAGTTCATGTAGTACACAGCCAGGGATGTCATCTGGTCCCATGGATGCTGTATTCTTAGCTTTGGAGAGTGCATTTTTTACCTGTGTGGCCATTATTACCGGAATTTGGCAATCTTCCGGTATTGAGATGGGCCATTTAGGGGGTGAGAGGGGGGTGAAGTTGGCACTGAATCGATCTGCCAGGATATTGGTAATATCCTTGGTATCAGTATATTTAATGCCATTCTGTTTTAGCTCAGAGCAGATCTGAGCATTGCCATTTAGATTCTTGACATAGTTATAGAATGCCGTGTGGTTGTCTTTGGAATCTTTGGCAATTTTATTTTCGTAACTAGCTTTGGAGGATTTTATGAGGGATCTCGGTTTCTTACTGAGGCTGGTAAGGAAGTTTTTTTCATCCTGGGATTTTCCTCTTTTCTGCAACAGTTTCTTCCTTTTGTTGTAAAGTTTGTTTATGGCAGGGGACCACCAGATTGGCTTCCTTTTTTTGGATGAGAGCATCTTGGTTCTATTTGGGATGGCACGATTCCTGCATGAGTGGATGTGCTCGTACAGTGCCTTAGTGTAGGATTCAGCAGTTGAACTTTCAGTTCCCATCTGTATGGGTGTCATGAAGTTTGTCACTTATGACTTGAGTAGTATGAAGTTGGCTTTGGAGAAGTTTTTTATGGGGTTTCCTTACTGGGGGGTGGGGTGGGATGTGGATGTTAAGTGTGATTAGCTTATGGTCAGACCTGACTAACGAGGGGGTGACCATAGGTGTGGAGCATCGATTTCCCATGTTGGTAATGACCAGGTCTAGGATATTGGAGCCCTTGGTGGGACTATGGATTAGTCGATCCAGGGCATTGGAATTTATGAATTCCAAGAACCGTTGGGCAAAGGTGTTGGTACATGAGTAGTTTTCCCAGTTAATGGCAGGGTAGTTAAAATCACCCAGTATTAGGGTGTTTGGTTCTATCTTAATATTTACCCTCTATCTGGGTGGAATTTGGCAGCAGTTCAGCTTACATTAACTTGGAAATACTGCGTTCACTCCTGTTGCAGTGCTATTCCAAACTAATAGGCCCATACTCCATACATAGTCCAAATCTCCCTCTCTCTGACAGGCTGGCAGTCACATGATGCGTGATGATGTCAGCCACGTTTGTAAAAAAAAAATAAATAAAAATAAAAAAAATCAGGAAATGAAGGGGCCACTCCAGAATTCGTGGCACCCCATTATTTTGCCCTCAAAACCAGTAAATACCGAAGAATTTGGTATTGTTGAGAGGTATGCATATGTGACTACCAGGGTGTACTGTGGACTGATGTAGTGTGACTGTGCTATTGCGATAAATCAAGTGGTTGTTAAGTCTGTGTCTCAGGGATTTGGCAACAGTAATCACAGTCCATGACAGTGTGACACTTGAGAGACATGTATTGTGCACAGTACAGAGAGTTTATGCTTATTATGCCATCCTTGGCAGGCATGGGGTTAGACTATCAGCAGACATTCACAGACACAACAGGCATACAGCTGTACCAAGATTAAACACTTTTATTTGTTTTAATAACTTGTGTTAGTATTGTACTTTTTGAATTTTCATTTACTGCAGTCCTATCACCTTGCTGATCAATGCTGTTAACACTCTGTTATTTCTGGACACACATATTAGTAACCCATTTGAACAAATAATACAGCCAATTATTTACCTGTAATTCCTGTGGGGAGAACATATATTAACAATACATAACAGTTTCTATTAATATTTAGTAGCACTTGCCCCTGGATTCGAGCCCTGGTCTGTGTGTGAAAAAAATGTATATCATACCTAACATTTATCACGCTGAGCTACTGAGCCATTGCTGAATATTAATTGAGTAACAGATAGCTAGAGCTCACCTGGTAACAAACTGTGACCTGGTAATAGAGGTAGAGTGTCATACAAGACTGCAGTGACACTGGAACACACATGCATGAGATTCATGCATAACAGAGATAGTAGGTGAACTGTATATAAATACTTGAATGCAGATGTACACATTTAACCCCTAGTGGATGGGAATATGTGTGATGTGTACAAACCATATCGGAGTGCTGGATTGCCTACCTGACCCATATACAGTTGTAGATGGTATATTTGCAGTCTACAGCTATTACAGTTTCATACTTGCCTGCAGCAGTGTAAGTTCAGGAAAACATATAGCTGAAAAGCAATGGTTAACACAAGACAATCCTGAGATAAACACACTATAATACTTTAGCCATTACTATTCTAGGTTCAGATCTTACTGCAAAACAAATATCATAATGCATTATATCTTGAAGTTCAGTTCCACATCTACAATTTAGCAAAACAGTCTTTATTGGCTAACCTTCAGTCACTTCATGGTATTATTCCCATGTTTACTTCACAGCACTTGTAATACTCAGTTTCTTGACCAACAGTCCAAAATACACACAGCATTTGGGAAAACACAGCTTTATCAGGGGTGACATGAAACAGAGACTGGTATACATCTAACAGTATTTATTGATGAACACTTTAAATAATGCAGGCTTTGAAAGACAGCTGTTGTTCACAAAGTATGCAGAACTAACTTTGTTTCCTTAACCATTCTGAATGCAGTTGTACTTTCTTTCATTACAAGTATGAATGCAGTTGATTTATTCCCTTAACATCTATGAATGCAGTTGTACTTCCTTACCGTAACATTATTATTACTACAGTATAAACTTTTATTTCCTTATCATTATTAATGCAGTAGTAACTTTCTTTCCTTTAAGTTATCAGGTTTCATGCTTTTGTCTATATTGGACTGTACCTGGCATTACTCACTAATATCAGACCAGGTCTATGACCACATTCATTGCAGTGCACTCACAACAGAATATACTTACTGGCAGTTACTGCTGTACTCTTTCTTATTTATATTACTATACATTGCAAGATATACTCTCAGCGCAACCTGGCCAGGCACCCTGCATGGCCCTCCATATTGCGAGCTCTCTCCTCTGCAACTGTGGGGAAAGAATAACACCATTATGCATACCTGTCTATCACATACTTATACTAGCATTTTGCAAAACAATCTTACAATACTTACAAACTTGTGGGGCATTGTCCACCTGAGCATCTGGGATCCAAGTGGCCAAGAGACCCCTTCCTATGCTTTAGGTCATCATAGTGGTGACACAGCTGCTCACTTGTGAGTTGCACTGGTGAGTTTGCAGGCCTCTGGTTTGTATTCTGACCACTGGTACTGGCCCTGCAGCAGCCGGATGTCATGCTCTTTCACAAGGAGTCCAACCATGGCCCTAGACTCCAAAATGCCCCACCACTGCACCCGGAAGTGCACACCCTCTCCAACTCCTGCCATAGTTCCTGTACGGGTCAAACTCCAACAGGTTCTAGCTGTATTACCAACATACACTACTCTAGCTCCAGCACCCTAGCCCAAAGGTTCCTAGAATTTATAAACTCAAATGCTATGGAACAACTTGTTACCACTCCCACAAGAAGGGAAAACATACTGGACCTGATCATCACCAACATGGGGACTCTATGCTCCAGACCAGAAGTGTATCCCTCACTGGTAAGATCAGACCATAAACTAATCTCACTGGATATTCACATCCCGACCCCACCCCCTGCCCAGAAAACCACAGTGAAAAACTTCTCTAAAGCAAATTTCACACTCCTCAAAACCGAGGTGGAATCCTTCAAAGCCCCCGGGCCTGTGGAAAATATGGCCCAGACCACAGAATCCTTTATAAATGCATTCTATGAACACCTGCAGGAATGCATGGATCATGCAATCCCAAATAAAACCAAGACCCAATCCTCCAAAGGCAGACGTCCTGTCTGGTGGACCCCAGCCATAAACAAACTATACAATAGAAGGAGGAAGCTATTACATGATAGAGCAAAATCCCAAAAAGGGAAGGCATCTCTGATCAGTATTAGCAAAACATTACTGGCACTCATAAAATCATCTAAGGCCAGCTTCGAGAGAAAAATTGCACAGGACACAAAGGATAATCACAGGGCTTTCTTCAGTTATGTTAGGAACCTCGGTGGGAATTCCCAGATATGCTCAGAATTAGTCCAAAATGACAAAAAATACACCGAACCCACAGACATTGCCAACATCCTAGCTGACAGGTTCAGCACAAACTTCTCCCCCCCCTCCCCACCAAAAGGGCAAATATCTATCCCAGCAGAGTGATGCCCCCCTGACATCTCAGATGCTCAGGTAAGAGCCGCCCTATCCAAAGCAAAAAACACAGCATCAATGGGACCAGACGGTGTCCCGGGCTGCATCCTACATGAACTCCAAGAAGAGCTAAACCCAAACATAAAACTACTGTTCAATCTCAGCCTTACTACAGGATATGTACCAAAGAGTGGCCTCATAAATAAAGATATTGGGGACATACAGACACGGGATCCTACCCAGTTCGGCTTTGTTAAGGGCAGATCCTGCCTCTTAAACCTGGTCGATTTCTTTTAAACAGTCACCAAGGCCATTGACGAGGGGAAGGTGGTCCACACAGCCTATGTGGACCTCACAAAAGCCTTCGATACAATACCCCACTCGAGCATTATAGATAAGCTCACCAGCTTAAATATAAACCCCTATGTCACTAGATGGGTTGCAAACTGGCTCAAGGACAGAGCACACATGGTTAGAATTGCTGGAGCCATGTCAGACTCCAAACCAGTTACAAGTGGCATCCCACAAGGCTCAGTCCTGGGTCCTCTGTTGTTCAGTATATATTTCTCGGAGGTACAGGCCAGCATGGAAGGACTGTGGCTGACTAAGTTCACAGATGACTGCAAACTTGGCACCATAATCGACTCTCCAGCCAACACAAGCATCCTCCAAAAGGGCCTCATAGAAACAGACAACTGATGCCAGAGCCATGGTCTCAGGCTAAATGCCAAAAAGTGTATAGTCATCCCCTTTGGCCCCTTTGGCAAAAACAAAGTGCCCACAAATTATCACACAGGTGGTAATCCATTAAGTACATAAGAAGTAATTAGGGACCTGGGGACCCAAGTTGATAGCAATCTCTCATTTGACAACCACGTGGCCGAAGTGGTTAGAAAAACATTTTATATAGCCCACCTAATCATGAAGGGGTTCACATCTAGATCAGGGGAGGTCACTGTGCCTCTTTACTCATCCCTCATCAGGCCTATAATTGAGTACAATGCCCCTTTTGGGATGTACCTTACCAGACACCTGCAGCAACTGGAAAGACTCCAAAAGTACCTCACCAAGAGGATCAAAGGGCTCAAACAGATGCCATATGCTGCCCTGTTAAAGAAACTCCAGCTCTACTCAGTGGCATACCGCCTGCTCAGAGGCGATCTGTGCCTGATGTATAAAGCAAATGTCCAACCCGGAATTAATGGACATGCTGCACCTCAGAAAATCCAAATCCCATTGAGCCACGCGCTCGAGAGACTTGAACCTCAGCACTGAAATAAATAGGACATGCTGGAGGGACAGCTTCATAACTCAGAGGCTCCCTTCACTCTGGAATAAAATCCCAGTCCAGGTTAGGCAGAGTCCCTCATTGACTCTCTTCAAGAGGAATCTTGATGAGTGGATGGGAGATCGTAGGTTTACCCCAGGTATCACTTCTGTGTCACTGTTATACAGAGGCACAGTATACTGACCTTGAAAAAGGGCATAGCAAAATTAATTTAAAATGGGTGGCGAAAGCCAAACACACTCTGGCTAGGCTTATAAATGCCCTAGGGCAGATAGCCTAGTATGAACCTATGAATCTACTCAGCTTTGCCACCATTGGGCCATTTTTAAAAATGTGGTGATTCACTTAGCAGTGTGCAAACCCACTGAGCTCAGCTGAACAGTGCTTAGACTGCCGATGCTTAGCAATACTTAGCAATGCACAAACCAGCTTAGCTGAGCTGAGGACTCCTTAAAATGGGATTGCCTAGTACTGCCCAAACCAGCTAAGTGAAGCTGCATATTGCTAAGCACTGATAAAATGAGCCCTGTTTAAGCATTGCTTAACTTGGATTAGCAGTGCTTAGCAGAGCTTAGCTAAGGGCAAACCACATTTCAAAAATAAAAAATAAACAAAATAAACAAAATAAGACTAATATTAAATTATTTATTCATTACTACTGCTTTATTATTCTGTGTATGTATGCACTTCTATATTTCCTGACCTTCTGTATTTTAATTTTTTTATCTTGGAGTGTGTATTTTAGGTATTGTGGACCTGTGAGCAACTGGATCTTTTCTCAACAGGTCTCCACTAAAAATGAGCTTAACCCAGTTGACAAATGTCAATACATACATAATTAATAAAATAAAAAATATATGACATATTGCTACCAAATGTAAAAGGCTAAATGGTCTGTCTGTGTATTTGAAATGTGCACCTACTGCACACAGGCCTGTGACTCTAACTATTCAGCTATGAGGATATGTTGGAAAATGCTATACATTTCTATATTTATCTCCACTATGTTTAAGCACCACTAAGCACCACACCATGCAAACCCACTTAGCTATGCTTAAACATGACATTTAAGGTGAAAATTAAAAGTATCCAGTTTCTATTTTTAGGTATTTGGCACATGTATGTAGCTAAACTCTGTGCCATGCAAACACATACACACACACACACACACACACACACACACACACACACACACACACACACACACACACACACACACACACACACACACACACACACACACAAAGTAATAACATATTTTACTTTTATATTTCAGTGCCATCCAGCACTATAACATTGCATGGGGTGTGTTAATCATCTCCAGACACTGTAACACACCCCTTACACTGATTCTGTACCTGTGTTATGTATCTCTGTCTAAGTAGCACACCTTCATTAATATGCCAGTCATGCTGCTGAGGGGGAGCTGCAGACAAGGCCACAGTACACTCTGTGTAGGCTTCCTGCGATTCTTACATGACATTTATTAACTCCCCACCAGTGTCTTTCTCTCTCTTTCTATATATATATATATATATATATATATATATATATATATATATATATATATATATATATATATATATATACATATATATATAAAACAATAGATAGATGCAGGTATTTATGAAGGATGGTAAATGCAGATGTAAAGTGCTTTCTGTACAGTACTGCAACCAAATCTGAAAAATATTTCAAGTCATAATGTATTGTCTTTAACTGGTTTTATTACTATAAATTGTAACAGTATTTATAAAAATAGCAATATATGACTAATCAGTATAATATTGCAACCAACTCAGTATCAGGTGCAAATATGAAATGTATTATGTATCTGTCAGTTGAGAATAAATGTAAACTCCCACCAAGACTTCATAACTACACACTCATTCTTCTCATGTTTGCATAAGCAGTTCTTATACTATTTTTCCCAAGTATGCATAACCACTTCCCATACATTTTGTTTTAGTTCAGTAAAGATTTAATAAAAATAAAATTTGATTGATAATAAATTGAATGATGTGTAATATTATTTGTGAATTTATCGTGTTTATTTCTTCTTTGCCTTTCTCCCCACCGTCTGTCTGTTTTTCTTATTTTAGCAATATATTCCTTTGTCCTTCTTTATTTTATTTCTTTCCCATTTCTATTCATGTTTTTTATAGATGTCAGTTCCTCAGATGCAGCCCAAATGTGTGCCTCCGAGGTTATTGAATGTTCACCCTCTGCTTATCCAGGAATGTCCTCACAGTATCGGTGCAGTGGCACAAGTCCTGTATTCATTTTGGCACATGGCTGCCTGGCAAGCCTCACTAAACAGAGACTTTGGGAATTGGATGAGGACATTGTGTAGCAGGTAGTGGCAGACATCTTCAGCCATTCTATGCTTCTCTGCAGTGATGGTAGACTCATTCATCAATTTGGTGCTAACTACAGTGCCACCATAGTCCCCTGCCCCCTCAACATCAGCGTCTTCTACTGCAATAACATCTGGCAGTGGAAACATCTGTGGCTTTGTGAACTGGGAAATTTTGTTAGGCTGAATTTTTATTCACCCCCTTCTTTCCATTATCCTCTCTCCTACACCCACTTGCCTACTTCCAATCCAAACAAGCCTCATATATAAATAATTTTGAAAAAGTAGGAGGGTCTATTCCTGATAAAAAAATGTAGCCACCCTCTCCCACCTGCACTGGCAGAACCTGTTTGTATTCCTTCTGTGACTCCCCTTTTTCAATCTTTCCTTCTTTCCCCTGTCTACTCTTTAGTGAAAACAACAGGGTGTCCACAGAAGGATACACTACATGATAGATATCAAAACCCTTTCTTCATCTAAAGAATGCATCAAAAAGAATACAATACGCTGTGTGGGAGCTCACTGTAACAAAAGTGATATACTTGAGTAACTCATCCCTAGGAGATATGGTGGGAGATACATGCAAAGGGGTACATTGTACTCAATTACTGATGTGATGAGGGCTGAGAACAATAAGATTGTAATGCCTCTTAACGTGGATATCCTGCACATACACAGGAGTTGTGCTACATACAAGGGATTGTGGACACATGCTGATGGATGTTCTATATACCATCTATCTGCGTACACAGGGCACATACCACTTGGTCAGCTTATAGGCTTGTGCTGTCTATATTGTAATTAGCTTGTATATATTTCTTTTATAAAGGAAGTGACCCCCCAAGATTTTTGTTTATCTATGGTGTCCCTCTGGCTGTGGCAACAATCCTTTGTGTGTGTTAATAATATCTGCATTATACCGATACAATACTTGGATTCGATGCCTGTCCACAGTTTGCATTCCTCCACAAATCTGGTTAGGCAAAGGATTTGTAAGTCAGTCTTGACATCTGAAACTTAAATACAGAACAGAAAAGGGCCTAGTACAGAACCCTGAGGTATGGACCTGGCACTGGACTCTAGATAGAGGTGACTTCACACACTTTTTACATTATCTGTCATGCATGTGATCTAGTTGTCTGCCCACTTGGTGATGTAGGTGTTTATGCCTACTTGAGACAGTTTCTCTGTAATATCTGAGTATGTATTTGTGTCACATGCATTGGCCAGGTCAAGTTATGCAGGATGATAGTGTTTTCCCCACGCATGCCCTTAGTGACCTTCTTGAAGATAAACAGATGTAACAGACATGATATAGCCTTAACAAATCAAACATAGGTTTGGTATGCAGTTGGGTGATTACATGTGTCCTTTTTGATAAGGTCCACAATGACTCGTTGGTCGACCTCACAGATGAGGATGAGTCAGGAGTATTAGTCTATAACTCCATGCATCAGGCGATCTCTCCCCCAGTCAGATGGATGCATGTTGCTGTACACCCTTTCAAGAGAAAATAGGCTATCTTTGGGCTGTGTTGATTTAGGAATGAACCGTGTCTGCTAGGGATGGCTTTAAGTCAAGCTATAGTCAACTATTGATGTTGTCAGGCCCCATTGATTGTGTGTTATTAGCTGTAGAGAGGACATCGATTAGCTGCCTTTCTGAGAATAAAAGCTGAGTAATGTTGGCATGTATACTTTGTCTGATGGCCAGTGACGAAAGGGGGTGGGGAGTGAAGTGTGAGACTAACTGTCTGCTTGCAGATTGATTATATTATCTAGCTGAATATGTCTGATGGCATATACAAACAGGTCAGTGTTTGTGTATGCCCCTTAACATTTCATATTTATTGAAATAAAGGATTTGTGAAAAGACCTCCAAATACAACCTTGGTCATACCTCACATTCCACACACTTGTATTGTTCACACATGCATATAACTGTACCAATGTCACATAGTTACATCAGTTGCACAACCTATACCTGATGCTATATGAGGACACATTACAAATCAGTTGTTTGTGGCTCATGCAGAAAATTTCCTGACACAAATGCTAATAGTCACACAATGGTGCTGCTGACTACCTCAATAATCCTTGGCAATCACAGCACAACTGTATATACAATGAATTCCATAAAGTTGAGATTGAATTAAAACATGTGGTATTGTTGTGTATATGAAGGCTGCCAGCCCAGCTAGCTGGAATGTTGCAAATAATTCTATGTTATTTGTGAATAGTAATGTGGTTTGTATGTTTGTCTTACAAATGTAAGAAAACTGTATGCTATGTACTGAGCTTCAACAATGTAACCACAGTGTACTCTACTGGAAAAGAACAGAAATGTATATTTATTTTATTTATTTATTTATTTTATATTTGTTGACCGGGCTAGTCTAGCTTGATACATATCCATTTTCAGCAGAGGCCTAGGGAGAAAAGCTCCATGCACAAATACATTAAGGCATTAAAAACTTAGAAAAAATATGACTAGCTTAAATTATACAGCATAATATGTAAAGAAAGTAAATTTTGTGAATACTGTACAGAGACATTAGAGTAGATTTTGGAGATAAACATGTCTTAATTCAATAGAGGGGTTACAAATACAGTCAGGCAACAGTTAAACATAGTAATTAAGCATCAACATTCATTTGAGAGAAAAAATAAAAACCAATAAGTAAGAAAAAGAAAAATAGAGACTAGAAAGGACAAAATGCAGGTAAGAAGGGGTTAGTAGTTGATAGTCAATGACTCTCAAGGTGGGGTATTTGTTATAAAGCATGAGAGGAGGGGGGGAGAAAAAGAGAAGAGTATTTTTCAATCAGGCTTTGAGCAGGGACAAAGCCATTGTCTTTTTAGGTAATGTTTGAGGTGTTTCTTAAAGAGTTGTGTAGATGAGAGAGAAGTGAATGTATTTGGAAGCTTATTCCAGATTCTACCAACAACATTGGAAAAGAATGAATCTCCTGCTTTGTTATTAGATATATTGTTGGCAATCTGTAACTTATTAGCTGAGAGTAGTGTTGTAAGATTTTTGTATGGGGAGATCAGATTAGATAGGATAGGGGTGTTGGTGGGGTGGTGCAGAATTTTTTGTGCAATCAGCAGTTGATTGTATTGTAGTTGGTTTTGTAGTTCTAACCAACTGAGTTGTTGAAGGTTGAGACAGTGGTGGGTTCTATAAGGGGAGCCAGTGGCAAATCTAATAATATTATTATAGTTAGTTTCCAGTTTGGAAAGGTTAAGCTTAGATAGATTGGTATAAATGGCAGATGCATAGAACAGGGTAGAAATAAGCTGAGTCTGGGCAATAGATTTCCTAGCTAGTGGGGTAAGGAAGGGTTTTATTCTATACAGGGAGCCTAGTTTTTTATTGATGGTTTTTATAGTATTGTTAACATGGACATCGAAGCTGAGGTTATGGTCAATAGTTATGCCGAAGAGACTAGCAGTAGAGTCAGTGGAAATACAAGTACCATTGTCAGAGGTAATGGTAAAGTGGATATGTGGGGATTTTTGGGTGGGAGTAAAAAGTAAAAGTTTTGTTTTTTGGGGGTTAATGAGGAGGCAGCGTTGGGTAAACCATTTTTCTACTTTGTTAAATACAGTTTGAGTAAGGGTCTGGAGGGAGGAGGAAGACTTGGCAGTACAGATAAGCGTAGAGTCATCAGCATATTGTATACAGGAGGTTTGAGGAAAAGCAGTGTGGAGATCATTAATGAAAATGGAAAAAAAAGAGGTCCTAGGATAGAGCCTTGGGGTACTCCAGTGTCCACTGGGAGGGGTGGGGATAGTTTATTGTCCCAGAGTACTGCTTATTTTCTGTTTTTAAGATAGGATTTAAACCAAAGGATTGCTTGTTGGTCAAGATATTGGGCTTTTAGTGCATTGATAAGTAGGTTATGATTAACCATGTCGAAGGCTTTTGATAGATCGATAAATAGAGCAGATGAGAGAGAGTTGTTGTTTCGATTCTTGTTAATACAGTCAGTAAAAGTTAGCAGAGCAGATGTAGTGCTATGAAAGGGCCTAAAACCATGTTGGCAATTAGCAAGCAAGTTATTGTGGAAAAGGTGCTGAAGTAGTTGATGGTGGATACATTTTTCCATGATTTTAGCTAAAGGGGAGAGTAAAGCAATTGGACGGTAGTTGGAGATATCAGTGGATTTACCTCCTTTGTGGGATTATATGGGAGATTTTCCATAAGGAAGGGATGTAACCTTCTGAGATAGTTCTGTTTATAAGGATAGAAACAGGGTATGTAATGGCTTTAGCAGCAATTTGAAGGTATTCTGCTGAGAGACAGTCAGCAGAAGGGGTGCAGGGTTTAAATTTTTGAAGGAGTTTGCAGATAAAGGTAGTTGGTACTGGTTGTAAATGAAAGGGGGGGCAGAGAATTGTTGGTATGTTGTGTAGGAGTGGGTGTTGGGGGTGATAGTGTTTTAGTAAGGGTTTGAATGGCTTCAGTGAAGTAGTTGTTAAAAGCATTTGCTATTTGCAGAGGGTTGTTATGGGGGATAGAGCTGGGAGAAGGAGTTCTAGCCTGGCCTGGTTTGAGAAGTTTATTAATGCCAGACCAAAACTTTTGAGGATTTTTAGAGTTTGAATGTTGAAGATGGGAATAATAGTTCTTTTTATCTAAGATTATATCTTTTTTGATGGCATTTATTAACTGTTTAAAGTAGAGGTGATCTGCTGGGCTTTTGGAGGTTCTCCATTTTGCCCAAATCTTGTTCCGTAGGAACATTTTTTCTTTGGTTTGTTTTGTAAGCCAAGGAGCTATTTTGGTCCTGACTCTGGAGGAGTGAATGGGAGCATGGCTATTTAGAACTTGAAGGAATGTAGAATTAAAGAAGGAGATAGCTTCATCCAGATTGAGTAGTTTTAGCAATGACCAATTGCAGGCTTTTAGTTCATTGATAAAGTTCTCAGATTGGAAGTGTTTTTTAGATCGATACATGATAAAATTGTTGTCTTTGGGGCTAGATTTCTTTTGCTTAACTATGTAGGTTAGAATATGGTCACTAATGTCATCTGGGAGAGATCCTGTCAAGTAAGTTTCAGGGTGACTATTAATTAGTATCCAGTCAAGAGTAGTTTCTTTAGTACTAGGCTTATGGATTCTAGTGGGGGTATTTATTATTTGAGTGAAATCAAATAGATTTATATGGGTCTTAGGGTTGGAAGAATTGCATAATGTCCAGTCTATATTAAAATCTCCTAGTACTATTGTTTCTTGAGGAAGGTGGGTGGATATGCTACTAAGTATGTTTTCTAGGGTGCTAATATTATTTCCTGGAGGGATATATGAACAGATTATATAGATTGATTTAGAGCAATTTATCTGGAGCTGAACAGTAAGGGTCTCAGCATTGGTATTTGAGGGTAGTGCTACATCACAGGGAGAAACAAGGAGTTCAGATTTGAACAAGATTGCTATGCCGCTGCCCTTTTTTGAAGTGTGATCACATCTAAGGATATTGTATCCAGGTGGGATTATTTCTTGGTCATGAGTAATAGGTTTTTGCCAAGTTTCTGTTAGACAAAGAACGTCGAATGCATGAGCTTGAAGGAGAGCATGCAGTTGACTAATTTTGTTGTTGATACTATGAATATTAATATGTGCTATTCTGAGGGAGTTATCTAATCTAGAAGAGGAGGAAGCATTGTTATGCAATTGTTTTTGTAGATTGACATTTAGTGGGGATGGGCCAGGATTAGGATGAATGTCTCCACCTGTTAGTGGTGTTGGTCCAGGATGAGGATGAATGTCTACACCTGTTAGAATGTTTTTGGATAGTATCAAAGAAGTTTTTAAGATTTTATTAAGTTTGGGTGAGGTTAACCTATTGGGGAGGTAAGTAACATGATATGGAACTTAGGATGCAGATAAGCTGAGGTAGAGGTAATGTTAGAATGAGAGAGGCAGTTGGGAAGTAAGGTTGGGAGAGTTTGTAGATGGGACACTTCATGGGCCAGCACATAATGCTCATAGGCAGTGAGGGTATAGGTTGAGGTTAGAAATATAAATAATAAACAAGACAGAAAAAAGTATGTAAGCAAAGGTTTATGTGAGTAGGCCATTTGGAATGGCAGAGTAAGGTCAATGTAAAGTCAAAGGTGGTTTAGAATATAGTTGAAGTGTAGGATAGGTTAATTGATATGGTATAGAAGGATAGTTAGAGTAGGTAGAGGGGTAGGAAGAATATAGTGATAGAAGTAAGAGTAATGGTTATAGCTGTGGAGAATGGATAGAGGAGATGAGGGAGTGTGCTAAGCAGAGGAGTAAGAAGGAGAAGCTATAGAAGAGTAGGGTAGTATAGTGCTGATAAGGTATAGAGATAAGGGGAGGAGTTTATAACTATGTAGTTGTGGTGTTATGATAGGAAGTATAGTGGGTGTGGTTTGTTAAGTATAAATGTAACAGCACTGGGGTGGGTGGGAATTGGGGGTAGGGTAGGGGAGCGGAGTGAGCCCGTAGGGCGAACGGAGTGGGATACAGCAAGTAGTAAAGGAGACAATCAGTAAGCAGAGCACCCCAGACAGAGAAGATAAAGCAGGTGAGTGGCTTCAAGCAGAGCAGGTATAGTTGTAGACCAAGGATAGAGAGAGGAAACAAAAGTGCATACTAGTCTGCTAATGGTAGACAGTGATAGGAGTAGAGGTTAGGGGCAGTGAAGGAGAAATATAAGGAGTGATTATGCAAGAGAGTAAGGGAGGATAAGCTGGAAAGAATAGTGTACAGGGGCGAATTAGAACAGATGAAAGGGGGGTGAGGGTAAAGTCCTGGTTAGACTGCCACCTGGTGTTCAGTGGTTGTATAACAACAGGTGACAGAGGGCAGAAAAACTAGTACGGAAGGCTAAGGAAAGCAGTGAGTCAAGGAAAGAGATAGATAATACTGGACTTGGAAAGGACTCTGGCTGCTAGCATTCCTGACTCAGGGGCCAAAGGTAATTCAGTACAATTGCAAAATACAGCTGTGAGTAATTATCAGTAAGGGTGATGTCATAGGACGTACTTTGTAAAATACTGCACAGGCCGTAGTAATGTATTGGGACAGCACAGTAACTGGATCCAACTGGACACGGCTTGAAATTGCTGAGGGTATCCTTAATGGCCAGGTAGGTTCCTTAGTGCAGAGTAGTGGATGGGGGGCTAGGAAGGAAGGAAGGTAGGGAGAGAGCGTGTTAATGATATAATGAGACAAACACAAAATAACTCTAGTATATAAATTAGTGTAGAAATTTCCACAGTTTAGCATGCAGAATAGTAACAAAAACTACTAATAAAATGATTAGTGTAGAATATATGTTTTCATGGTAGAAGTTGGAACATACTGAGTTAACTTGCAAAACTCTGAGAAAATAAGTTGAAATTGTTTACGACTGTGCTATAAAGTTAGTTAATGCAAAGAGACAGGATGTCTACAGTTAGAGGATTATTCTATTGTCTGGAAACAGGAATAATTACAGGTTTCAAAGGTAAAAGTATTTAGCTGTTTTATGACTTCCAGTTACAGCCAAAACTTCTAAGAGATAAGTGTTTTTGACACAGAAGTGTCAAATAGTAATGACATTCAGCTAACTGTCTCTCAGAGAAAGTCTGTGCATATTGTATTTGTCTTTGAATCTAAAAACACCCATTCAGCACTTGCATTTGCCTGGCTCTGTGAGTAAGATTTAGGTATAATATTTCTCTTAGAGGTAGATAGGAATACAGTAAAGAGTAGTTTAGATATTTTCTGTATTTATGTGGGACTGTCCTGTAATGCTGTTTTAAAGTATTTCCTGTGATTTGGAACTCTGTTGTCACTGTGTTGAGTTATTGAGTATTACCTTGTTCTTTTATTATTTATTATTAAATATATTTAAACCTTTTAAATGTGACTGGTTTGTTTAGAGATATTTAAGCAGTTAGAGTAATTGCATATGTATTTGGTGACACTGTACAGGCCACTCTAAAATAGCCTTAAAGTCTTGGACATACTTACAATTTGGATAACAGTAACATTCCAGAGTAGAATTGGTCACCCTTTGGGAAGGACCTTATACTAGCTGATAAAGGGTGATTGGTGGCAGCTGATTCTACCTTATAGTCTGGGCAGAAGGGAGCATAGCTTGTGAACCTGTGCCAGCATTCCCCAGGAGTGTCTGTGTATTTGTATATAAATCAGATCTCAAAGTAAGTGTGTGTGTGTGTGTGTGTGTGTGTGTGTGTGTGTGTGTGTGTGTGTGTGTGTGTGTGTGTGTGTGTGTGTGTGTGTGTGTGTGTGTGTGTGTGTGTGTGTGTGTGTGTGTGTCAGCTACTTTGGCAGGGACATGAAGCCCTAGTTGGACAAAGAGGGTGCTGGAGGTTTTGGCTTGACCACTCGGCTGAGATCTTAACACTATAGCTGTGCCAGTGGGAAATCTTATTGGGGATAAGGAGAGAGAGGGAGAAACCAGCCCCAGACTGACTAAGATCTCTGTGTGCTCTTAAGAGAAATTGTACGTTACTGTGTGCGAACTTGTCATCCTCCCAATGTGCACATCCCTCACTAGTGTTAGTGGTGAGGATTGAGGCTCCTTTATTACTGGGCCAGTGCAGGGGCATCACAGTGTATAACACAGAATTACACAGCATTGCAACATGTGGATGAACCAAGACATATATGCCCATGTAATCAGTATAAATTTATAGTGATGTCTGTCACAGAGCATTTAATGATGATAGATAGACACATGCACACTTGTGCCACACTGCAAGTGTCTCTGTGATGGTGGAATGAGAACTGTGTAGAATGTTGATCTGCTGCACTACAACATATGTCTTAATAAGCCAACAATATACATAAAGGTTTATCATGCCATGTCAACACCTCTCAGAAGGCATATTACTACAGCTGTTATAGAAGGAGCATGTAATGAACAGGCAGCAGAGAACATCAATATATTAGCTCACATCACAGATTGCAATAACCTCTTGTAGGCATACTGTATATCCACACAAATAAGCTCCCTTTATTTATATGATGGAAGATAGAAAGTGTATTGCGTGTATGTGTGCATCTGTTGGCTTGCACTGCATACTGCCACTGTCCATATGGGATATGTGCACCACACCATGACAGAATTAGCAATCACACTTGCAGTGGTCTAGAGATGGCTTGCAGAGGTTCATGGATGGACCCTGCTTCATGATGTGTGTATGCATATCTAACATGAAGACATCCTCCCCTCCTCTGCAGGGATGATATCATTTGGCCAGAGGAAAAAAGAGGATGGGGGATGCATGGGACTATGTTAAAGATTCTCCTAAGTGGTAGTGAAATGTAGAGTGATGCAAAAGCTCATACATTGGCCATAATGTACCACCAACCACAAACACAGCAGTAGACTGGGTCTGATTTGAACATTACACCTGTGTAGGTATAGCAGATGAATCCCATGCAATGTAACAGTAGCACCATCACATATGTCTGACTTTACCACTATCAAATTGCATGCTATTGAGTATGATAGCATCATTGTATGCTGTGTAGAACATGTGAGGAGTGTCTGACATGGCTGTGGAGTCACATATCTGTGTTAAATTGACTCAAAAGTAACACTTGGAAGCATACATACTCAAGTTGCCTGCTATCAGATTAGAACTGCTATATGTCTAGGGAAAGTAGCATGAGAACACAGTAGTTAATGTTACTGCCACAGCATGGGTTCAGCTTGAATGCTGTTGGAGCACATGTTATATCAGATTACATTATCATTGTATGTTACAAAAAGATGTTCGGAGGTGGGACTGACATAGATGTGGACTCTCACATCTTTCTAAAATTGTCACTATAAAGCACACACAAACCAGCTGACCACAGTGAGAGTAGAACCTCTACCTGATTATCTATAGAGCACCATACTTAACACAAGTGCCACAACACAAGTCAGGCTTTTGTAGTAACAGACAACACTTTATAGCTGATGACATCAGCAGTATCTGATGAGAAGAAGATGATAGTAGGAGTGTCTCACATGCTGGTCTAAAATGGTCTCTTGAATGTCAACCAAGTGACCACTGACAGAAACACACATGCCAGTTAACCACAGTGAAAGTAGAATCCCTACCTATTTACAAGGCACAGTACTTAATGCAAGTGCCACAGCAAAAGTCTGGCTTTTATAGTGTCAGACAACAGTGTATAACTGATATCAGCAGTATCTGTTGAGAAGAATATGGCAGTAGGAGTATTTCACATGCTGGTCTAAAACAGTCTCTTCAATGTCAACCAAGTAAACACTAACAGATACACACATCAGTTGATTGCAGTGATATTAGAACCCTTACCTACACCAGCTTGAAAAAAAAAAGCACTTAAAGCAAGCACACAGCACAGGCCTGAATTTTACATTGCTGCTGGACAACTTATAGTGGATGACAACATCACTGAATGTTTAAGAGAAGGTATTGGAAGACCTGTATGAAACAGATGGATAGCCATATATGACTGACAAAATATTTGCACTCTCTGAGACTGTCTTTCTGACAGTAGGATATGCAGTTATGTTTTTCTGACTACACCGACAAATAGACACCCATTGATTACAGTGAGATTAGATCCTAACTAATAAAGTACACCAGCTAGAGAATGCAGTATTTAACACAAGTGCCATGGTATATGTCAGATGTTTTCAAAGCTGCTGGGCAACTTATAGCGGATGACATCATCATTAGATGTTGGGAGGCCTGTATGAAATGGATGAGTAGCCATGTATAACTTCCAAAATATTTGCACTCCATGGGACTGAATTGCTGACAGTAGGATACACAGATACTCTCCTCTGAAGTATCTATTTGTGTTTTCATAGTGGCTATAAATGATGCCATCATAGTTATATGATCTTGTTAATATATTCTGTTATGAGAATAGTGTGCAAAGTGTGACTGCACTATTTCCTTTTGTGTTGCCAATGTGTGGGTATTCATTAAGAGACAGCTTGACAAACTAGATGCAAACTGCTGTCAGGGAGCAGAAATTCGATATTTTCAGCTGTTTCCTGGGATGTTGTGAACATTACACACGTAACTTGTCACATACAGACACACACATGTTTTGTGATCATATTTGTGTGTTCATATTTGTGAAGAATTGCTGTCCACATTAGTACAAGTATAAGTCAATCTAAATGTGTAGTGTCATTTTAAAGGTGTACATGTTATGTAACAATGCATTTTTTGTATTTATTCCTGTAGTGTAGTTGATATTTGGGAACAAGTACTGAGATACCACGTTTCAAGAGCATGAATGCAGGTAGCACATGACTGAGTATAAATTTGCATTCAGTCATTGAAAGGTGCCTTTCCTTTGGTTGTGGTTTTACAGGGACACGAATGGGATGAAAACTACATATACAGTAAACATAAGTAATACATGATAACCAAAATAACAAAGACCAAATCCAGCAAAATTCCACCACCAGTAAGATAAGCTCTTCTTGGCCTGTATTTTTCATCCCTGGACTATCTTGCTGGTGGTGGAATTTTGCTGGATAAGTAATACATGCTAATAAGCACTTTGCATAGCACACCACTGATCAGCTGGTTTGCGCAATTGATGGCTAAATGTTTGCACATGCAAGATACACATTTAAGGACTCTAGTTGAATTTGAGAAGTACTTATCCATACTGGCTATGGTGGACACAGCTAACAGATTCTATGTTAGTCATAACTAGTTAATTTCAGATGCATTATGTCATATATTATTTAACCTAAAAAAATATTTATACTGCTTTCTCCATTTGAGTGTAGTTAAGTGACAAGCAAATGCTGGTCTCTGTTTCATTCAGAAAATTATAAGAGTTGTATTGGTTTGCTTTTCTCTGTGCAAACGTGCTGAATAGAGAGGTGCAGCAGTCAGCACGTTGGACAGTACTGAGTGGAAGAAACACACCTGTGGCCTAGCTGACTCTGTGGCAGCAGGTGTAAAAGCATTGAGGTTTTATTTTGAGCACATATGATACAGGGTTTGAATACAGCTCTATCTAATATGTTTGCATATGTATTCATGATGTCATTAAATAATTACAGGCAATAATTATTGGAAATGTGAGAAGGAATAACAATAGTGAAGTATTGCATAAAAAACAAACAGTACTCAATTTATGTCAGTGGTACACATATGGATATTTTGTGTATGCTAAATGTACTTGGTATAGATAGTTATTTCTGTGTATAAGTAATTTTTTACTGTCAATGTTATATAAAGTAAAGTGGAACAGCTGCAAAAAAGGTTTTGCCTTTGCTGGATTAGAACCCAGGCTTACTTGTATTATAACCTTCAACTTACAACTGTTGCCAAAGGAACAACTAGTAGGCAGCTCTACATTTTCACATTCAGTGCAATGTATGTGTGCTGACCACTGTGCAATGCCAATTAGTGGTTTTGCGTGGTGGCAAACCACACATGATAGAATGTATTAGTTTTGAAATTGACTACTGTCTGCTTCTTGTCTGTCAATATTTGGATGCACAGGTTTGTGGAAGCCTGCTGACCATCGTGCAATGCCACTTAGTGGGTTTGCATGATGGTAAGAAAAAGATGCAACAATGTATCTGCTTTGAAATTGACAAGCTATTGTCTGCAGATGTTCTGAACCTGCAGGTGTTGTGGACAATAGTGCAATGCCTCCTAGCATGTTTGCAGGATGGTAGGCAGAAAAGGTAACTGTGACAAAGGGGATACTTTCAGCACAGCTATCTGGAATTCTGTAAATAATTATATGTCATTTGTGAATATCAACATGATTTAAATAAGATGCTTGTGTTACAAATGCATTAGAACTGTATGTCATGTGTATATCATGCTGCTAGTACAGAAGTGTGTGTTGAAAAGGTTTTGGCAAAGTCCTGTTTGAAATGTAGCCACAATGTGCCATACCGGATTAGAACAGAAAGTTACATACACTGTTGTAACTGTTTAAATGTATATATTTTAACAGTGGAAACTGGAATACAGGAGGTTGCCTTCAGAAAAATATCTGAAATTAAATTACTTTATGGCTGCACAATAAAAGGTGATATATTTTAGTTTCCAATGCAGAGAGACACAATGCCTATACTACGGAGCTCTCTGTATTGTCTTTAGGGTGAAATAATTACTAGTCTTGAAATGTGAAGGAATGTAATTGCTTTATGACTTCCAGTTTCTGCCAAAGATCTGAGGTCTATGTATTTTTACATATAGATGCTAAATTATGCTAGCATCTAACAGTGGGGATTTTATCTGGGATAGAGTCAGATGACAAGAAATGATGTCATTCTGCAAGCTATCCCAGCAGTAATATTTGAGATATTAATTTGAGAAGTCTCTTAGAGAGACCGAGCATTCTGTATTCTGTCTTGGACCTGACAAGAACAATTCACCGCAACATCTGCTTTGCTCTAATTAAGTACATTAACTAGGGTATACTAATTCTCTTAGATGCAGTCAGGAATATAATGAATTTTAGTTTATATATTTTTCTTTATTTACTTGAGACTGTCCTGCAATGTTGTTTTAAATATTTCCTGTGGTTTTGAACTCTGATGTCACTATGAATGTATATTGAGTATTTTCTTTTTTTTTCTTTTTTTTTTACTATTTATTATTAAATATATTTAAACATTTCATTGTGGCTGATCTGTGTAGAGATATTTAAGTTTTGAGAGTACTTGCACATTTATTTGGTGACACTGTGTGGACCACTCCTAATAGCCTTACTCTTGGTCAAACTACCATTTGTATTAATATTAATATTACACAGTAAGATTGGACACCTGTTGTTAAGGGCCTTAAAGTAACTGATAATGATTTGACTAGTGGCAATGGTAACTACCTTATAATCTGGGCAGAAAGGGGCACAGCCAGTAAACCTGTGCCAGCCTCTCCCAGGTGGGTGTGTGTGTAAATCAAACCTCAAAGAGGGTGTGTATCAGCTACTTGGGCAGGAACATGAAGCACTGCTTGGACATAGAGGGTACTGGTAGGTCTTGGCTTGGTCACTCAGCTGAGATCTCAACTCTATAGCTGTGCCAGTGGGGAGTCTTGCTGGGGATCTGGAGGAAGACGGAGAAACTAACCCTGGACTGACTGTGGTCTCTGTCTACTCTTAAGGGAAATTGCACTTGATGCAGACAGCTGCATCTGGAAATACTGTGTGTACCTGTTATCCTCCCGGTGTATGCCCCCCACTGTTACCAGTGGTGAGGATTGAGGTTCCATGATTACTGCTCTAGTGGTTGGTCATCAAAGTAACAATATAACTTTTTTGAAATGTATTTATTTCATTCTCGAAAAAGAGTTTCAACTCAAAAGCTTGATGTAATAAACCCTGTTTTATATGGATGGTTGTGCTGTGCCTTTTGTTACTGGATTTAATTTTGTGTTGGTTCACAAGTACATTTAGCTGTTCCACACCTGTTTCTTGGACTTGTTTAGAAATTTACAATGCCTGCTTGTTGCCTGCATCATTAGTCCATGTTTGTGTGAAGGTAAGTGATGTGCAAATGTGACAGACAAAGCTCAGCTTGCATTGCTCTTGTAAGAAGTGTTTATTAGGTTTTATCATTAAAAGAAAAGTATTGGACTTGAACCATGACCTAATATCCTACATAGTTTGTACTTCATGGTGTTTAGCAGGTGTGCTACACACACACTTGGTTCACAACTGTAATTTATGTTGTCTCTATTGCAGAAGTAAGTGACATTAATTTTAACTTATTTTTCCATTTTCTCATGTTTGTGCTATGCTGCATGTCACACAAGTATTAATATTTTTTTAAAAAGTAAAAATAACATAAACAGCATTACAAAACACATTTTAACACACATTACAGATTTTTATATAGCTCTGGATTTGAACTGTCAGGCTAATTAATCTAACCTACAAAACACAGTAAGGGCGCCTTATCCCTTTTTGCCACAGAAACAGGTTTGCAGCAGGAGTGCAAACCATTGTCCAAGTAAGTCCCATTTCCCCCCACAGTATTAACAAAACATATAACACTTGTACACTTTCAGTTGTTTGTACATGTGTTAATTACATAGTTTGTGCAATGACTGATCACACAATCATTTATGAGCATTGATTAGCTAATGCAGTTCGTCTTCTCTTTGAACTGTGTTCATTCTTCTCTTATTTGTGCTGCAATCTCATATGTGCAGTCTGTGGGAAATTTTGTACCATTGTCCTTAAAATGTATGATAATATTACATTACACTAATATGCAGTTTTCAACAAAGGCATTTGAGTTTGGCTGCTAGTTAAAATTGAGAAAGGCATGTTGCTCACTTCCATTTAAAAGCTTGACACAATTACTTCTATACTTTGTAAGTGTAACCCGGGTGACACACTTACTGCAGGTAAGTGAGTCTGAATTGCTGTTGTGTTTTCCTTCTCACTACCAGCATTTATTCGTAGTTGCAATGTATTAACACTGAGGTATTCACTACGCTATGTTTTTACCTACTACACAAAAACAAAACTTTGGGATTCAGCAATTCTAATGAGTTCATACCTCATGTGAATCTTCACCATGCTGAGTGGCCTGAAGCTACACTATAAAATGGTAACCATGCAGCTAGGGAATTTGATGGTGAAGAGAGTTGTGTATGTGGACAACAAAGAAGAATACTGCTATTGATTTGGATTTATCTGCACAGAAGACTTCTGATCTTGCTAAGGTATGATGGAATTTTTCATTCACATGCTAGATTTGTTCATGTTACAAGGATAATATTTTATATATATGCATTAGATAGTGGAACTTTTAACTGTATGCACTTCTTATAAGTTCACTGTTGGCATAGATATTTTTGTCAAGGCATTATACTTTCTCAGATATACAGTAAACTCTCAGTTAACCGGAACTCAAGCAACCAGAACTCTCAAGCAACGAGAAAAAAAATCGAAGAAATATAGTACAATTTTCATGTGTTGCACTTTCTGTCCCCCCCCCCCCGCAAAAACATACCCTACATTTTTACAGTTTTAGAGTTTTAAAAAGGAAGATGGAGAGGGTGGCCAATGGTTGCACTTTCTGCCCCCCCCCCCCGCAAAAACATACCTTACATTTTTACAGTTTTAGAGTTTTAAAAAAGAAGATGGAGAGGGTGGCCTAATGGTTAAGGTGTCTGCCTTATAAACACAAGGTGCAGTGTTTGAGTCTCACAAGGGTAATTAGCTAGGCTTAAAATGGCTCACAAGGGAATTTAGCCTAGTAGTAATCTATGAACCTAAAATAGGAATAAATTCCCTCTCTCCCCAACCTAAGAACAAGTCAAACCAAAAAAATAGTATAGGACACAGTATTAGTCAGGATTACTTTTAATAGTAACTCTCAAGCAACCAGAAACTACAGTTATCCAGCTTCTACCAATCTCCATGGGTGCCAGTTCACTGAGAGTTTACTGTACAGCTTTATTAACTTTCATCATGTATTATTGTTACAACTTGTTTTCTTACACTCTTCTATGTTTTTTCAGTAAAATGTAATGCCCTATATTGTCAATGACAGAGGGGTGTTAGGCTTCTAACATGGCCCATAGATACCTCTAGGGGAGTGCTGGCCACAGGGAGAGGTGACAGGTAAACATATAAAAATTACTTATCTGTTGTAAATGTGTACACATTTTGTGAGAATTTTTTGAAAGCACTTACAGCAAGTGACTAATGTGTTATTCCTTGCTTGGGACAACGGGACAAACTGCCATTTCCCTGTTGTTTTTGGGATGGGGAAGCCAAGTACCATGTGTGTGTTGCCACAACAAAATATATATATATTTTTTAAGAGGGTTGCTCTTGCTATTCCTTTCTTTAGGATCAAACCTTGGTTTCTGTGTGGGTGTGATATGTTACAGCTAGATAACCTTATATTTTAATATCTGAACTGTGTTTCTCTAGTGGGTAATATTGAAAATATAATACATGTATATATAAGCAGGAATTTAATTATGTGATATTTATGTGTTTTATTCTTCTTTTCTGTTTTATGTCACCTAGGATTATTGCACCAAAGCATACTAAACCTTATAAACACCCTTTCAGTGACTCAGAAAATGATGTAATTGTCTAAGCATTTTGAGAGAGGATGTGGGGATATGTCTGACAGAATGCAGATTTGGAACCAGATAGTGAATGACGTCAATGCTGTAGTGGGGGAGGGGGCAGCAGGATTTATGATCAGGTGCCACATAGAGCCACTGATATGATTTCATCAGCCCAGAGGACAGCAGCTGCAGTTGCCCATGAATGACTGGGTACTGGGGGGGGGGGCTGCTATACAGCCACCACTAATACCAAATGATGAGTTTCTGTGATCTGTCCACTGTCAGACATCCAGAGAGCTCAGTGGAAAGTGCACAACATGTGATTGATGTTGGTGCTGATGTTTCTGGGAAAACAAGTATGTCCCAGGATGAGCTTCCAGGTAAACTTACATAAGTCAATTTATAATATTTTATTGTATAGTAGACTATTGTGAGTAATAGTTTGTTGTTTTAATTTGTAATTGTGTTTTTTTATTATTTTTGTTGAACCTATTGATAAATTGATAACAGTTATCAACCCATTTTTGTTCATTACACGTGGGCTTTGGGTGGACGTGTAAGCCAAGTTTCAGTTAAAATATTATTAGTGGTCATATAAAGAAAAAATCCTGTCCACCTGTGTTAATGGAATGGTGATGATTGTGTCCTTACGTTTTGCTTAACTTCTTCCAGGACTATCCTTCCTAGCAAGTGTGGAGTCATCTGCATGTGGTAAGCCAAACATATTTATTTGATTATTGATGACCATTTGTTAGAAATATGCATTTAGGGGTCTACTTTGAACCACCGAATTTACACTTTAGCGAAACTTAATTTCGCGCAAATGCATTTATCTGAAAATGCACTTTCATGAAACTACAGTTAACCGAACAATAAAAAAAAAACAACTACCCTAAATTCACTTATGCAGGAGGGCAAGCCCCCCTGCACCCCCCACAACCCTGCTACTAATATATACTGACTCTGAGATTGCACTACAGTGGGGAAAAAGGAATATTCCCTTATCCTCACTGTACCACGATCTACAACAACCTCCCCTCCCACACATCAGTTATGGAACACCGTACCTGCACCACTGCACCAGGAATTCTGTTCGGTGAACTGTAACATGCCACTTGACTTATATTTCTGGTTGTCATGGATGCACAGGCACATTCCAATAGGGCCTCCAAGAAGGGCTATAGATGTGATACAGGCTGACATGCATGACTGCCTCCACTGTGTGGTTGAGTCAATGGATTGGATGAATGGCATGATGGAATGGGCAATGTCTGTGATAGAACATCTGCTGGGAGGGGGACGGCAGCTATGTGGATGTAGATCAGCACCATCATCTGATGTTGGCCAACATGGCCATGCCTGATTATGCTCCCATAACAGCACTACTTCCACTGCTCCATCAGTGATTGAGGTGTCCACACCCAGACATGGTAGACCATGTGGTCATTGTCCTGAGCATACTCATGAGGAGAGCTCATCCAGCAGACATCAATCACGCTCAGGTAGCAGCAGTGCATTCGATTATAGGCATGGATATGCCAGTGCAACTCCTAGCAGAGACAGTTCTCAAAGTTGGGGATGATGACAATGAACTGTGACCTCTACCATACATGGCTCTCACCTGTCCAACATAACAGGACATAGAGCTAGCACAGAGCTTGCTGTGTTCTTGCAGACAGTCATACACACAAGTTTCAGCTTGAGTACCCATACAGACACACACACATAACAGTTACATGGGTTAGTCATGAGGCTTACAGCTCATTCTGTTTCCGCATGTCTGTCTTTTTTACTCACACAAGCTTACTACCTTTTGTGTCAGTCATGGCCTCCTGCCCCCCCTCCCCCCAGCAACACCCTGTGCAAATGATAACTGTGCCTCATCCTTGATTTTCTATCATTTGGCTTTAGGGATACATAAGTCTTTTGTCTAATGTCCAGGTTGCATAGCTGACTGAGTGCTTCATATATATTTGTGATGTTCTTTTCAAAATTGTACAGTTTTCTTACAGGTTGTTCTAATGTGTGCATACCTCTCAACCTCTTAGCCAAAAAAGATGGGCAAAGCCATAAATAAATGTGGGACAAAGGCCCAAAAATAGAGACAATTTTTAAATGTTTTGCTCTTACAAACTTAGTAAGTTGATGGAATAACAGGTTTTGCATTACTATTATTATATTATTATTATTACTATTATTATATGAATTTTCTGAAGGCTATGAAGTCTGAAACTGAAATATCAGTCATTACTTCCTAACTTCAGTCTTTAATGAATTGCCAGCAATTTGTCAGAATAACACAATGAAAATAGATCAAAACTATGAGGCCAAAATCTGGACATTCTGTGAAAATCTGTACATTTGAGAGATACGAATGTGTGAATCTTTGATGCATGATGCCTTTTAGTTGATAGAGAACATGTGTATTGGCATAAGCCAGTCATGTCACATATTGATGTCACTGTTGTAAAAATCACCTACCTTCTACTTAGCGACATTAGCAAGTAACAGTATGCAAGTATATGTCATTCATTTGTATTCTTACCCATTTATTTTCCTATTCCAGGATGCATGTGGCAGTGGTGACTTTGCCAGTGGTGGTGGGATGTGTTCTCTTCCCCTTGGTGTTCCTGCTGAACCTCTTTGTTCAGAATAATGTTGTGAAGGATGGCACAAATGGTGAAAATTTCAGCACATGTATGGGGATTGTACTGCAGGGCTACCCCAGATATATCTAGGCACTGGAAACATGACTTCAGCAACCCAAACACATGCTCTATGGTATTTCTTGTTTGATCATGTGCTTCATTATACCTTTCTTCACTTGATGTGTGGGCAATTCTGATGGGCATCATCAAACACAGTTTAAGTGTATAACCTGCATCCCCCAATAAATAACCCTGTAGGATATCCCCTAGAAAACATCTGATAGAGTTGAGAGTTTAGCAGACATGTTAGCTGTGGTAACTGCCTGGGTTGCCAGTAAACAAATTCAAGATGAGTCCCTTAGCGTTACATACCACCTAGCAGTTGATGGAATGGAAGCCTTTTCTGTTCCCTGGGTGGTACTTTGATCGCAATGTGCTTGCAGTCTGTGGCACCAATATCTTCAAGGTAGTGGGCTACAGGGTAGAACTCCCGCATAGTTGTGGATCTGTCCTCAAGTGTATGGGGAAAATATGTGCAGTCACTGGCGTGTTGTAGCATAGCATTCAGGAGATGATGTATGATCCTGGATTCTGATCCCTATGACCCCATCAGCATGTCCTCTGTTGGTCTTCAGAAGGTTCTTGTAGCTAATATTCTAAGTGCTACACAAACCTTAGTCTCCACTGGGATTGGTTCACATTAGTTTTCCCTTGCTCTCAGTTGAAATGGCAGAGGTTGCAGAGTTCTTGTAGAGTGACTCTATCCACCCCGTAGCTCTCTGCAGTTTCCACCTTAGACAGACTATGAAATATTAAGTGGTGTCTAAACATCCTTGTCCTTTTTGGCTGAGGTCTATTAGCATCAACAGCAGCACAGACTTGGGCCTGCTGCACATTCGCCTGAATAAAAACAACAGCAGCCCCTATCATTGTTTCTGTGTACACTAGTTTCCATGACTGTAGTTCAATAAGTTTTGGAATTTGCAGGTAAAACCTGCACTAAGGCTATATGATTGCTTTATAGTTTGTTGAATAGCTCCACCATTTTGGATTGTCTGATTAGGACACAGTTCAGCTGCTTAAGCTGTAATTAGAGTGCCACAATGTTTACCATGTTTGCACAGCTCTACACTGCATGTAGCACCACTTACTGAATACAAAATGGTGACCTACCATGTGTGTGTCACGCCACAATTCTAACACAGTTTTAGAGCACTTTGTAGGCTTTATTGAATCTAGCTCACTGTTTATGTTATCATAATTAAATCATATTTTAAATTACAATGTAAACGCTGTTGCCCAATAATTCAATTACTATTTCATAAATATTTCTGGACAAAAGTTTGGTTCTGTTTACCAAATGTATGACTTTTCAATATCTTCTGATGAATCATATCCTTTAAGCAATATTTCTGTGTTGACAAATGTACTTTCTGAAGTAAAAAATAATTAATCTGCAGGACCTGATATAATATCACCTGTTATAATTTCTAATATTAAATAATCTAGTAAATCATTACTAAAGCCCATATTTAATAATCTTTTACATCACATACTTGTTTCTCCACTTTAGAAACTATCAGAAGTTACTTCAGTTTATAAAAGAGGTGACACATTTGAAGTTAGCAGCTATAAACCTATAAGCCTGAGTTCAAGTTTCAGTAAATATTTTGAATGATGTATATTGGAGCTTATTAATAAAAGTCTTAGTAGTCATTATGTTGAGTCATACCACCATGGGTAAATGTATACTAACTAAACTAACTGACTTTTATGAGGCGTATCTCTAACAATAGATAAGGGGCTGTCTACTTGTATTACTGATTTAGACAGGTCCAAAGTATTTGGTTGTCTTTCATTTTTAGCTATAATAAGTTCTTTAAATATGTCAGATATTAACTCTTATAATTATAGAATGGATGAAAAACTGGTTAACTGACAGAAAACAATCTGTTGTCATTCAAGGACACCATTCAAGCTACATACTGGTTAATCTAGTTGCATGAGTAAATATACTGATAACCAAAAAATAAGATGTATTGTTACCAACAATTTGAATTTGTAACATCAATGACTACATAAAGGATATAGCACTATGGTTTTACATATTGGACCTCAGTTTTAGTACACCGTATCATATATTTTAAGAAACCATCACTATGTTAATCAATCTGAACAACATAAATTTAAAAGAAGCTGACTAAAGATCTTTGAGTTTCTGTAAGTGAGAACTTTGCATTTGATAAATACATTGAATCTGTTTGCTCAATCACAGAGATAACTTGAGGTTATAATGAAAAACGTAACAGTTATGGATCCAGATTGTTTATCAGAACTGTATAAACTTACGCCAGACATTATTGAGAAGAACAGCAGTTTTGTGAGTATAATAAAGGACAACTTAAATCTCTTGAAAGAGTACAGAGGACATTTATCAAAAAAATTAATCTGGCTCTCTCAACATAGTTACACTGACTGGTGCAAAAAATTGGAACTATATGCTGTGCATTATCAATACCTGAGAGGCAAATTTATTCTTGCACATAAAAATTATTGTGACCAAAGGCTGCAAGTAACTTTACATATAGAAAGTGATGTTGGAACTGTTAAAATTCATAATAAGAACTATAAACTTTGTCTCAAAAATCTAAAACTGCAAGGAGACAAAACTTTATATCAGTTAGAAATCTCTTCTTTGTAGCAAAGTTTTCTCTGTAATTATAAGCTCAAAGAACTTAGCCAGCTTTAAAAGCAACTTAAGTCATTGGATTGACAATAAAAATTATGATTAAACTCTGGTATGGTCTTTCTTCTTGGTCCTCAGGCCTAAACATTGATTTACTCATCTTATAAATCTTATGAATCATATGAATAATTTCTGTCTGTGTCTGAAGTTTTAAACTTCAGTTATCTTTCTTTTTAATTGTAGTCACAAACTCTGGAATAAACAGTATTTCTATTATGCTACAATTCTATTATTTTTGAGTTTGGGCCATACACTTTTTCAATAATCCAGCACTTTAAAATGTGACTTCACAAAAATCTTATTCCACAAAATAGAATAATGTCTTTATGTTGCTGATACCAAACCCTAAAGTTAATATAATTCTTTCCATAATGTCATATATGTTAATACTGCAATTCATTTTATTTTTTTTTCTTACCACTGCACATCTTCACTGTGTCTGCTGAAGCTCTGCAAATGTCTGCCATCTCTCCTTCTCTGTAGTGTCTCCCTGTTTTCCTTGCCTTGCTACTTCTGTATATGTCCTTCTCTCTTCTTTCTGAAAATTACCCTGTTGCAGAGATAAACCCTTAGAACTAGTTAACCCACAGGCCAGGAATACGTACCTCTGAGTTATCTACTTCACTAGCTGCTGCTCCAGTCACCAACTCCTCTGTTGCATCATCTCATAAAATATGCTCTACCATTCATCCTCATTCTTTGGTTCATACTTCTTCATCGGCTTGACCGACATAGTTACCTCCAAACCTCCATCTTCAGGTTTTGTAGCAACCATTTCCTCTCCTTCTCCTTAAATCAAAAACTTGTATACAGCTTCTCTTTCAGTCTTTACCTCACACCTCCAGCCCGGGTTCCTGGAACTGTAGTAGCAGTCCTGCAGTGCCATATATCAGCTCCAAAGAGAAGGAGAAGTTTGCCAGTGCCCTGGCCAAATTTCTCCTAGTTAGTATGAAATCCACCTTGGGTCTCTAGTGAATAGAGGCCACTGGCATGATGTAAGTAACCCTGTCAACAAAGTGTAATTAAGAAAATATAATTTATATATTTATTTATTCCATTTTTTATCAAAATGGGCAAAGTTGACAACACATTTCCACTGAAAGGCTAGGGAGAAAAGTTCCACTATAATGAAGTATGTAGTTAATATTTTACAATGTTGCACACAGAATGAAAAATACAAAACAGATTTAAGAGATGTTAGCACTGCAGTAAGATAATATTCACTTTTCAAGATGGAAATGTGCTATACAACTGCTTGAAGTTAGTAACAAATTTTACAGTGTTAAATAGCCAGAGTAGGCTGTTTGTTTGGCAAACACATCTTTAGGAGCAGTAAACAAACTACAATGTTTATAATGTTTGCAAGCCTGAAGGGACTGTGTGTTCAAAAGACAGTAGACTGAGAGACAGATGTTAGTTAGGTGTTGGTACCAGTGCATCTGAGTTGTGGCAGCTTCTAGTTAAGTTATAGCTGTGGCGTAAGCTCCAGATTAATGTAGTTAGTCAGGTATAGTTGCAGTTCCACTTGAATGGTAGGTGAATTTTTCATTTGTGAAAGAATGGATTGTGATTGTTTTCACATTAGAGTTTTTTAAGGCATCAGGTTCCAGGGAATGGTTGTGTATAAAGCAAGTAACTTGTCTCTGACTGTTGGAGATTTGTTTATATTTAGAAGGTTTAGATTAGCAGATCTTACAACATAATAGAATCACGGATGTGGTATAAGGGTATTTATTTTTATTATAAATAATGTAATTTATTATCTTTAACTGAGTAAATGTGAGATTATTTGTTAGTTCTATCCAGTTGATCATTTGGTATGCTGTGCTGTGATGAAGTTTGGGAATTTGTTGCAAAATTAGTGATTTTATTCTAAGAGTGCTAGAACTTTTTGAGATATGTTATGTGAATGCTGGCTATGATTTTAGAGAAGTATAACAGATTCAGTATTAGAACGATTATATGGTTGTTCTTTGAGCAGGTTCACTTAGTTATGGTTAAGATTTGCAGAGCAAACCTAGCTTCTTATTAGATTTTGATGTAATGTATTTGACACGTTTATCATTGTGAAGTTTGTTATTAATTGTAATATGTAGTAGCTTTGTGTGGATGGCCCACTTGACATCACCCACTCTGGTGTTATTTCCCAAAGATGCTGCAGATTTTTAGTAATTGGTCAACTTCCTCCTCTGCAGCATTTTAGTTGGAACACAAACTTGAATCACTGTACTGTTGAATGACTTACCTTATAATCTGATTGAGATAATTCTACCATTTTGGGGTTGTAGCTAAAAGCTTATTTTGGCACACTTGTACTGCCTTTTAACCTTCATTTCTAATGCATGATTCTTGACCACAGTAGATTCATTCCTTTGTGGCATGATTTGCTAATGCTTATATGTGTAAATAAATTTTGGGTAGGGTTGGCATAATAGTTAAGGTTTTTACCATATATATATATATATATATATATATATATATATATATATATATATATATATATATATATATATATATATATATATATATATATATATATATATATATATACATATATATATATATATATATATATGAAACAATGTTTGATTCTAACCTCTTGAAACTGGCTAGGCTTGTAGTAGTCTGTAGACTGATATTTTAGTATTTACAGGGTGAGGATTTGTATAATGATTATGGTGTTTACCTCACAAACACAAGGTACAAGGTTTGGTTCTCACTTCTGATGTAAATTGGCTAGACTTACAATGGTCCACAAGTGCAGCTTGCCTATAAACCTATAATAAATGTTTGGGAAGAAAGACTGGAATGGCAATTTGCAAGAAAAAAAACAAAGGGAAGACTTCTGTATGGCTCCCATGTATTTATCAAAGTCCAGAGGGCTTAGGATTCATGCTTGAAAGTGTTTCCATAGGAATTTTTTATACCTGAGGCAGACTTCAGAGAATTCTTTTCTCAGGTAGAGAGCAGATGCTGGAGGTATGATGGGAAAGGGTGAGGTAACTGGAAACATGTTTTTTAGGAGTGTAATGAGTTGGCAGATTTTAAAAATTCTCTATATAGTTCTCTACCAGAAATGGTGAAGAGTAAATGACTATAACTAGGGAAGTGATTATTCTGAGCTGTGGCACAGGATCGAAATTCCCTATGCATTGTAAGTCCTTACAAAGTGTAATGCTATTGTCCGCCAAAAAATAATTGCTGGCAAATGTAAATCACATTTAAAACCAATGATAACTGAAGTATTGAATATTTTAAAGGAGGTAAAAGAATTAGAGGTGGGATTTTAGAAAGGGGAAGGTGTGAATTACATAGAAATAAATGGAATTTGTGGGAACAATACATGCAGAATAATGTTCAGGCAGAGGACTGAGGTTTAAAGAAAGGCAGGAAATGTATGTAATGTTGTAGCAAATAATGCTGTAGTGAATAATTGTTAAAATGAGGAAAAATACATGCGTAATGTATAATGCACGAATATAATAAACGTTAATCTGGTTTATTTTCTTTTTTATTAATACATGTTGACCTATATCTTATATGATAATTTAGAAAAGGTGTTAAAATCTAGCACTGTTTATACTTGTCCTCTGTTTTTCCCAAGTGGTATGCCGAACACCTTCAGACATGAGGGTCTCATTTTCCCTGTCTTTCAACATGTCTTCTGTTGCTTTTAGTGATCTTAACAAAGATAGTGGAGTGATACTGGAGTGGTTTACTATTATCTTCTTTGCCATTAAAGAGTATTAGCACACTATAATTACAATATTTTATTCTGAACTGCATTTAATAAGACACATGTCTGCACACATAGTACATACACATACAAACACAAACACACATGGGTGTCTAGGTGCTTGGGATAGGGGTCCTCAGCCATGTTGTATAAGGTATATCTGGCATCACCTGCAACACACAGAAGCAGGCACCAGTTGGCTCCCTGGATAATACCCAAGTGGTCCCCCATCCAGTTGAGGAGCAAAAGAAAAAAGTCTGTACTAGTTATTGCACTACCTTGCTACATTTACTAACACACACACACACACACACACACACACACACACACACACACACACACACACACACACACACACACACACACACACACACACACACACACACACACACACACACACACACACACACACACACACACACACACACACAGACACACACACACTGCACGTGTGCGCATGCACCCATACACATACACATACACATACATGTGCACACTTACACACAATTATGAGCAATGATAAGAGCAATACAGAATAAAACAGATGCATGCAATAACACAACCACACTATGCCTCACAGTGACTGACTAATCACACTGTTCTTCCGACATTACTGCAATTACATAATCATTTGCACAGGTGGAGTGGGGCATACTTACAGGGGAGAACAACTCTAGCATAGGTGAAAGTGTCATGGGCGGTGTTTGTTGTAACTATGCACATGGATAAGCAAATGGGGGTTTCAGGTATCACTTCCCCCAGTTGTTGTTGTGTCTTTCGGCTTTTCCCTGTTAGGGGTCACCACAGTGGAACTTCGGTCTGTTAATGATTGGCAGTAGATTTCTACGTGCCGAGTTGCCAGCCCTGATGCACAACCTTCAACAAAGGTACACCCATTCATGCATGTCTCCACACAGAAGACACTCTAGCTGAGAATCGAGCAGGACAATGTCTTACTGTGAGGTGACAATGCTACTGCAGCACCAGCTGTATTGGAATTTCCATGGGTGGAATGCTGACTAGATTACTATGTGAAACTGCAGTGTCTGAAATGGAGACAGCTTTCCCAGAATTTGTTCTAACCTACACAATTCGTGTCTAAGAATACAACTGCAATGCCCACTGTGGAGTTTCACAAGTATTCCAGCATCCATGAATGTGCAGAGCTAGGTGTCCTATTGCCTTAGCTATGCGTTGCTTCCATAGTCTGCCTTTCTTCACTATAAGTCCTATTTTAATAAAGTGTAGCACATAATAGTGACCATTTGTATATGTGTCCAGTGTTTTTTTTTTACGATTCAATTGTTTTTTTCATAAGTTGTTTTGTTTTTCTACAGTTATTTTCTTTTCTTTCTGCAGGATCAGCTGTGAAGCAGGAAAAAGGTGAGATGGTAGTAACAATGCACTGCACTAGCTGCAATGCAATTGCACCCCAGACTCCTTAAGCCTGCATCTCTGCATGTGATGAATGATACCCTGTGGAAGGTACCCTGGAAGACTCACTGGTCCTCCCCTTTTACCTGTTGCCCATCTTGTGTTAGCCTACATTTCTCCTTTTTACCCCACCCTATGTGTCTGTAACTCCCCTGTTAGTCTTTTACAGCCCTATCATTCTTTCTGATGCACTCCATCCTGCCATGCTTTCCATATGCTACCTTCTCCTATATACGTAATCTTCAAGAAATAATAAAAAAGGCATCTGCTCTCCACCCCAAAAAAAGTTCTTCCTCAGACTGACACAAGTCTTGCCTTCTCATTATCCTTTTGTGCTCCTCTGCTTGCTCTTCCCCCTTTCTGACTGTCCTATCACCCCATTTTCTGTCCAATTATATAATAAAGTCCTTTACACTTTGCTATGGAGCCCTATATGGGCTCCATGTTGCACCTGAGTTGTAGCTATGGAATGATTTAATATACATGTGAAGGTTAAAACACTGGTCACACTAGCTACATACCAGTGTGCCAGGGTCATGTGATCATTTGAATCAGGGTCAACTCAACTGAATTGAGACTGCCAGTTTCGTAAATGGAATGTTTTCTGGCTTCATTATACAGCCTTGCCCCCTGTGTGACTGTGCAATGTCAGAACTAACACATACTTGGAACTTATAAACAAAGACATTGGCAACCTTCAGACACTGGACCCCACGCATTTTTGGTTCATGATGGGCCAATCTTATCAGTCTTTAATGCCATGGACAAGGGTAAGGTGGTCCACACAGCCTATCTGGGCATCGCCAAGGCCTTCGACACCATCCTCCACTCTGGAATCATAGATAAAATTACTAAGCTGGGCATTAATCCCTACATTACTCGATGGGTTGCCAACTGGCTTACTGACAGAACCCACACTGTAAAAGTAGCTGACTCCAAATCCAGCTCCAGACAAGTGACAAGTGGAGTACCTCAGAGTTGAGTCCTGGGACTGCTCTTGTTTGGCATCTACTTCTCTGAAGTACAGACCAACACTAAGGGACTCTGGCTAACAAAGTTCGAAGATGACTGCAAACTGGGAGCCATTATTGAATCCCCAAATGATGTGGATATTCTACAAAAGCGCCTTACAGAAACAGATGCTTGGTGCCAAAGCCATGGGCTCAAGCTCAATGCCTAGAAATGTATAGTTATCCCCTTTGGGAAAAAACATGTACCGGTGAATTACCACATAGGTGGCAGTACACTAAACACCGAAAGTGTGATAAGAGACTTAGGGACGCAGGTGAACAGTGGTCTCACCTTCGATAACCACGTCGCCACAGCAGTCAGGAAATCCTTCTATGTGGCACATCTCATCACTAAGGGCTTTTTATCCAGAAAAAAGGAAGTCATTGTCCCACTGTCCTCATCCTACATTAGACCCATTATAGAATACAACGCCCCTTTTGGTATGCACCTCTCAAGACATCCGCAACAACTGGAAAGGCTGCAGAAATGCCTCCCTAAAAGAATCACAGGCCTAAACCAGATGCCCTATGCTGAGCATCTAAAAAAAACTCCACTTATACTCTGTCGCATATCGTCTACTCAGAAGCAATCTCTGCTTAATATACAAGGCCATGTCAAACCCAGAGCTGTTGGACATGCTACACTTAAAGAAATCCCAATCCCTCAGTGACACACACTCCAGGGATCTAAACCTTGTTATCATAATGACCAAAACAATCTGGAGGGATAGGTTCCTGACCCAGAGACTCCCCAGACTCTTTAATAGACTGCCCATACATGTCAAGCACAGCGCCTCTTTGGCCCTCTTCACAAGGAACCTTGATGATTGGATGGGAGATAGGAAATTCACCCTGGGGATCACATCAGTCACCCTGCTAAACAGGGGGTCCAGGGAATTAAATACTGTGGGAAGAAATAGCCAGGGAATTGTTATGGCTAGGCTTGTATAGGCCCTAAGGCTGATAGCCTAGTACCAACCTATGAATCTATGAACTTACTGTACTGTTTTCACTGCCCTATTTACTGCAATGCTGTCATGTCATGCTTCTTTCTGAATATCCACCCAAAGTCTTATTAGTAGTAACTATTAAAACCAAAACTTTTTCTGTGCATGCATTTGTTTTTCAATAACAGTAAATGGAGTTTTTGAAAATTCATTGTTTGAGAGGTGCCATATGAATATGTTCTGCATATGCAAGACAAATGAAAGTGATACTATTACTGCTATATGCACATAGGTAGGTATACTGAGACTGTTAGATTTGTTGCCTGTTTCATTGCTAAAGATATCATAGCTCAGAGCATTGTGCAGTACGTGTGCTATGTTATATGTTGCATTTGTCAAAAGCAGCATGTTATTTCACATTGAAATCATTTGTTATAGGTGACATTCACACATTGCTAACATGCAAGCCTTTTATACTTCCACAGAAATAATCTGTTGGACAGAAGCTCATCAGTGATATGAAGCAGTGAAGTGGACCATACGTGTTTTAAAGTACACAAAAGTAACTGAAAAATTGCAGTATTCTTTGACTTAACAATAGGCTCCTGTCCACACATACAGAACAGTATAAGTTTAACTGGGTACTAATTATTATCCAAGTTTGTTTTCCCTCTGAAAGTCACAAAGATCAATTTTTTACAAACAATAGTTAAAATTAAAGCTCTCAGCTAATATGTGCCAACATTTCTTATATGGAGTTTGTAATGTAAAATGGAAGTGGCATTTAAAATGACTACAATTCTGTAATAGTTTGCAAGTGCAGACATTGGTTGGTTAATATTGTTTTGTATTTAAGCTCAGTTTCATAGCTATTCCTAGATCGTTGCCCTTCTCACTAGTATGATGCCCTTCATGGACAAAACTTAATTAAAGAACACTGAGCTACTGAACTGGCAATTAGCTTTCTATCATTTAACTTTAATTAATTACAGCATTAACATGCCATGTAGGCTGTTGTGAATGAACCATAATGAATGCACCGAATCAATGCACCTGCAGTTTGTAACAGAGCATTCATTAATGGATATATTCAATTAGTGTATTAGTCTTTTGTGAGCTCTAATTAATGAACACATTGAATCACAGCAGTGGATCATTATACTAAGGTCTTAATTAATTGAAACACTAATGCAGTATGCTGACTTTTTGTGAACAGGCCTTAAATATATTTTTGAATTTGTTTACTTATTGCAAATGAACTTAAATTAATAAGCAACGTATATATCTGCAGAACCCCTTTGCAGGTGAATTTAAAAAGCTGCTAGACTCAGTCTTTGGCTTCTGCATACAGTACCTGACATCTGCACCCTAGTTATTGGCTGAATTAATTAATTTCATTCCATAACATAATTCCTGTATTCTTTAAAAGTTTTCTTCTGATATTTACTTTAACATTTGCTTTGTTCCTTTTAATTGGTGTAAAGTATCTCTACTGTTCTGTTCATAGCTGGCCTTAGGCATAGGCCAACTAGGCGGCCGCCTAGGGAGCCGCTCTACAGGGGCACTTTTCTAGTATTTATCTGCTGTAGGTAGACCAGGATGGGGGCACCAAGTGGTGTGGTGGGGGGCGCTGTGTAACACTTTTGCTTAGGGCACCAGTTGACCTAAGGCCGCTCCCGGTTCTGTTCTATATAAACAGCGACCGTGGATATATTTAAATAACAGCACTGTCCCATAGAGCTGGGCAGTGGTGCAGCAGTTAGCATTGTCACCTCACAGCAAGACGTTCTCTGGTTTGATTTATGGGTGGGGTGCCTTCTGTGCAGAGTTAGCATGTCATCCCTGTGCTTGCATGGGTTTCCTCCTACATTCCAAAGACATGTGTCTGGATCATTTCTCCAAAGGCCTCCACAAGAAATGGATTTTGTCCCAGTCAAACTTTCCCAGTAAAAATGTTAAATAAATGCTTAAATAGCCTTTCCCCCAAAGAATTTCTTAAGTGACTAGAGGAAATTGAATAATTCAGAAAATATTTGTCATGGATTTTAGTCCTTAGCCTTGAATATTACTAAATAACTCAGTAATGAGCACATTATAGTTTAAATAGTGAAAAATCTTAAGTAAGTTTATATCACAGCATTAACCACTGATACAGACTATACCATGTGTCAGTAATTACAGTTATATTTACAGGATACCCATGCAGTATGTAGTATTTTATGATATTTGCAAGTGGATAGCAGATAAAGATAGTTTAAGCAATACAGTGGCAGAGACTACAAAAATCTTATTTATTACCATTGACAGCAAAAACCTCAGAACTTTACACTCATGTTTTTTTTTTCTTTGTTTATGCTTATATTAGCATTGTAAAATTATGGTATATTTCTTAATTAGGTTTTATGTAGTAGCTGTAAGAATAACTTGCTCTTTGTAACATTTCTGTAATGACAATTTTAGCAAATTATGTTCATTGTTAAATCTGAATGCCCCAAATCAGTTGATTAAATGGTTTGTCAGACAGAATTGCAGTGTATTTAGAAAAAAATGTTTGGGCTCGAAATATATCAAGAAGGAATCGTTAGGTGTGTATTGCTGATAGGACAACTAAGGCTCATTTGCAAATCATTATTCATAATTCTGATGATTGGGTGTCAAAAATCAGTGTTAATAACAAAGATTATTAGACAAGCATTAAAGATAATTGCGGTATGAAAGCTGTTGATTCTGGTACAAGTGCAGTTCAGGAACATTTCAGCTAATAACCCATTATAGAAGTGTATTGCTCAAAAAGTAAATAGGTGTATTTAATATGATAACATGTGGATTGAAAAGAAAATTCTATTAATGATCCTTGATTGAAGTATTAGCCCTGGACTAGTGTTATATAAGTGACTCAAGGAAGCGCTACTTATATATTACACTATCTGGCACTGACTTGGATTTGTAGCAAGAAGGTCACATCAGGCAAATCCAGTCAAGTTATTTTACACCTCTTTTACTATGAATGCTGGTCTCCAAATGTAGAGTGTATTATATATGCTTATAATCTGCATTTACAGAGAAAAAAATTGCGTGACTTGTCTAATTTTAATTGTCATGCTGGGGGCAGGGTTCTCTGCAGAGTGAGTTTTCAGAGAATCGAATAATATGCATTATCTCATTTGTTGTCTTTATACTTGTCATTCTAAATTAGTTTCTGTGGAGAATGTTAGAACATAGCAAGGTAAGCCAGAGGGAACAATGTATGTTTATCTTTTGAATGGGCTGTTATAACTTTATTCTATACAACATGGAATGTAAATGGCATCATAACTAGAGGAAAGGGGTCAACATGGAAATTCATCTGAGTGTCGTTTCTTCTAATGGATGCTTCCTAAATACTTAACAACTCTTATACGTAGCACCACACCTCAACTGTTTCTATTTTGGAAGAACAGTCCCATTTCTGGCCTGATTTACCCCTGCACACGATGTCCGTATTTTTGGGCTACATACTCATATTTTCAGGTATGATTTAATGCTTCACACTGTTTTCTGAATACCCCCTTATCACAAATGACTTTTGAAGTAGTCTCCTACACAGAAAACCACATTTTACATGACCGACATACTAGTGGCAACAATAATTTACAGGAGGAGGACATACATCTTAACATCTGCCTTCTCTGAAGCAAAAAATAAATGACCTTGTGTAGCAGAATTTAGTAATATAGTTCTTTAAAGTCTGTAGATTTTACACTGTCTCTTTGATAATGTGCTTATATTTTCAATCATTTTGTCACTTTGTTTTTTAAACATGTTTGAGTAGTATCTCACATTCCTACTGGAAGCGGGAAGAATTATGTGCTATTTGGTATTCAAATTGTATGTTAATTAGATGTCCAGAATTTTAGCTGGATTTTCTTACTTTTCAAGGCCCTCTGTTCCTATTTTTAATGTCTGCGGGTTGAGATGTATGGATAATGGTTCAAAGCTCAATTGGTATAATCTAGATGAGCATTTTCTCAGTAGAGACTACAACACAGGAATGACTGGTGTATTATCCAAAAACTGACAGTCGATGTCAGATGATCAGGTAAAACATATAGAGCAGGATGGATTTATTGGGTTATTCAAAACCTAAAAAAGAGGCAGGTAATAATAATAATAATAATAAAGTAATGATGCATACATACATATATATAGGGATAGGCCCTGCTGTAAGGCCAATCCAAACACAGAGTTCACAATTGAAAAGTGTTTGTCTTTACATCTCCCCTAATGCAGTCAATGACAACAAATTTAAATGAAGCAGATACATGTTTTAAACAATGTTAAAAGATTGTTGGCTAGAACAGATTCTCTGGCTCTCCTTATGACAATAAATTGTTCTTGGATGTGGCTATTACCACCACTTGCTGTTATTCAAAACATGCCAGTAAATGTGCGATAATTACTTTATGGATGTAGAAGGAAGAATAATAACACTATTAGGCCACTGGATGGCCCAAAATGTGTGTTTGATAGTGTTTGAGTCCCAGACAACCATGGAATGAGTTTACAAGATTTCTATCTCCAGTTTTTTTTTTTTGGGGGGGTGGTGGGGATTGAGTCTGTGTGCTATACCCAGACTCAGACTACTCTTTATGGTTAATTAAACCTGCTGCAGATAATTTCAAAATTCCTATTAAGACAAAATATTAGAATTTCTGGTACATTAATAAGAATAACATTTTGAAGCATACAGATATATATGTTTCCATGTTGATGTGACAACTATGTTGCTGCTGGTTACTGTTTGATAATTACTGCAAGAAAGTTCTCAGAATCTATATCTATGTCTTATGTCTGGTAAACCTACTTCACTGCATATCTGTACTTCTTAAAATTCCTGTCAATGCATCAAGAAGATAACACTTTATGTAACAGCTAGTAAAACTTATTAGATGAATGACTTAAATATGTACTTTCTTGAACCAGGGAATTCAGTAAACTCAATGTAGGCTTCACACAGGGCGTACAAAATGTTTACATGTTAGAGTGACAGTGCGAGGTGTGCATCAGCCCACAATACATATTAAAGAGGAGCTGAGCTCTTAAATTAGATTTTGTGGCTAGCAACAGTGTTGCTGACTGCAAAACCTTTTAAGCAAATGCAGATAACAATTCAATGTAAGGGAGAGCACCAGCGGTGCATAGATTTGCATTGAATGCCACAATGATCACCAGGGCTTTACAAATAGCTGTCATTCTGTTCGTGCAACGCATTTGCATGGAGGTCAACTTAATGAGAGGAAAAATAACCAGTAAAAGGGACATATTTTTCATAGATGTCACATAAGAATGTATTAGAATGCAACACTCAACCTCTTAGAGTGAGAAATTTGGACAAAGACATAAAAATGGGGTGGGGGAGGAGGACATGAAATAGGGACGGCTGTATACTATTGCACTTCCAAACTTAGAAAGTTGATAGAATGTATAGGCTGTACATTAGTATGAACTTTCTGAAGAGCATGAAGTTTGAAATTCAAATGTCAATCATCAGTTTCTGACAGCACTCTGGAATGGCATGCCAAGAATTTGCCAGGAAAAAATGATATGAGGAAAAGATCACAAATATAAGACAAAAATCGCACATTCTGCACAGATGAGAAATACTGAGAGGTATGCACTCAAATGTATGTATTATTGAGTCATGTCAATCAAGAGATAATCCCAGTGATATGACAGAAAGCCACATATTTAATAAGGAAAACATCTGGACATCCTGGGAATATCTGGATAGTTGAGAGGTATGAATGTGAAGTATATGGTCCAAACACACTACAGTACAGGACAGTACCTACAGTGCAGAATATTGTGATATCTCATTCCTGGCATTCTGTACTGAAGCTGTGCTAATGATCTGTAACAGGACATGGGAATGCCATGTAAAATTATGACACAGGAGAAGTATGTGTATTGAGTAGGGACAGACAAACTGTAGCAGTGAACACAGGAAAAGAGTACAGGTGAAAATTCAGCAGGGCATGTCAATGGAAGATGGTTGTAGCAGCAACACCAAGCACATATCTATATGGTACAGTATGGGCTGTACAGTGAAATTGTGTTGTCTGTGACTGTCACACAAGGTGACATAACAATGGGGAGGATGTGTGCGTGAGATTAGCATCCTTACATGAATAATGAAGAGGACATCTATCAAGGATCTGACATACAATTAAGGTAGGGTGCATACTGGGAAGCTGTGTAAACTGTTATACATGAATATGAGTGTACTCCAGCAAGGTGGTCACAGGTAAAGGATCATTGCAAACATTACAAGAACCAACCCCAATAATGAACAATATTAAAATAATACCGCCACTACTCCTATAACTATGACATAACATGTGATGTGGAGTGATAACAGATAAGCCTGCTCACACACACATGACAACTATTATGATACATCCGCACTCTAAGAGGGTAACCATGCACACTGTCCTGGTACTGTAATATCTGCAGGAGGTGTTAGGATGGACACTACTATACCTGTATGTGCCAGTATGGGCAATACAGGGTAGTTGCCTTGTGTTCATGGCCTATATCTATGGCACAATGCACACTGTCACAAATGATATACATGCTATTAATGTTGTCAAACACCTATGTATGCAATGTGTGCATAAGCTGAACAGGTAGTACATATGCATCTGGTGTAAGAACTCTCTAAGGTCAAGAACACTGCATCAGTGGGCCCAGGGAATATCTTAAGATGACTTCTAAACAGCACAAAGCATGGCCTATCAGGCCCTCTGGAATTGCCATTCAACTATAACCTCCAAACATACTTCGTGCCTCATGAATGGAGAACAGAAAGAGTCACCTCTCTGCACAAAGGTGGCCATCTACTGACCCTGGAAACTACAGCTCCATAAGTCTCAATAGTCATATATACTGTATAAAGCCATGGAAAGAATTATCATAGAAATGATCAACAGTGATATAGTAAACCTCCAGATACTAGACCCAACCCAGTTTGATTTTGTCAAGAGCAGGTCATGTCTACTCAGCCTGGCAGACATCATTGAGAAGGTCACCAATGTGATGGATGAGGGCAATATGGCTCACACCGCATACATTGACATTGCCAAGGCATTTGACACAATACCCCAGACTGGCATTGCTGACAAATTGAAGAGGTTAGGTGCAAACTTGTATGTCACCCAGTGGATAGTCAACTAGCAAACAGTGAGGACCCATGAATTTAGAACTGGGGAGTCCACCTCTACAAAGAGACCAGTCACAAGTGGAGTCCCTCAGGGACTGGGCTTTGGACCGCTCCTTTTTTGGCATTTACTTCTCTGAAGCAAACGCCAGAGTCAATGGTCTCTGGCTGACTAAATTTGCAGATGATTTCAAATTAGGAGCTGTCATTGAATCCCACAATGACACACCACATCCTCTAGGAAGGGTTGACACAGACAAGCAACTGGTGTCAGAGCCATGGACTAAAACTTAATGCCAAAAAATGCAGAATAGTATCCTTCAAGAAGTCATCCACCCCTGTTAACTATCATATTGACAGCACATCCATTAGTGTTGAGCCAGTAGTCAGGAATGTAGGAACACACATAGAAAGTAATCTAGTCTTTGACCATCATGTGTCTACAGCAGTGGGGAAAACATTCTATGCTGTGTAACCTATAAACAAAGATATGGCATCTAAGTCCAAGGAAGTAATTGGTATTCGTCAGACCTATCACTGAGTAAAATGCCTCCTTTGGTATCGGCCTAACCAGGCATATCCAACAATTGGAACATCCACAGAGGTTCCTAACTAAAAGAATACAGAGTGTATGTAAAATGTCATATGCAGACAGCCTGTATTCTGTCTTCTACAGGCTTTTGAGGGGAGAGCAATGACTGGCATACAGGGCATTGTCAGACTCCACTCTGATGGACCTCCTGTATATCCACAAAACAAACAGTACCAGAATAACCCATTCTAAAGACTTAAACCTTGTCTGTGATATAAATATCACCTGCTGTAGAGAAAGGTATGTATCCCAGAGATTACCCCATCTGTGGAACAGGCTCTTCATCCATGTGAAGCCAACTTCCTCCCTAACCCAATTCAAGTTGAACTTGGATAATTGGATGGGGAACAGGAAATTCATCCCTAGTTTGGGACCTATGTCTCTAATGGACATAGGCAACCTGTAAATGGTTCATCTCCCAGGCCCCTGCATACAGGGGTATTATAACTTGTCAGAGATTTAGGATGTATGGCAAGGATTAAAAAGGCCTTTGTAGTCATTAGCCTAGTAAACACCTATGAACCTATGAACCTATTAGTGTTCTGCACCATCAGACAGTCATGTATATTCCTCAGAAAGAATACCTAGGCAAGCTGTGTGACACAGCACTGTGACAAAGGTGGTACACTTTAGTTACACATCACGGGAATATGTGTAGGGAGTTACATGAAGAAGTGTTTAGACAGTTATAGGTGTGATGAAGTCTGGGAACCATGAAGTTATTATGGCCTCTGATGTGCATGTCCTTCATATAACCAGTAATTGTATTACATTCAAGGGAATAGTCGGCACTGTGATCACACGCTGATGGATGTCCCACTTACTCTCTACTCCAGGACACAGGTCACGTACCTATAGGGCTGATTATATAGTGTGATTTCCACATTATTCTTGGGTGGTGTGTCTGTTTCATAGGTTGGTACTAGGCTATCAGCCCTAGGGCCTATACATGCCTAGCCATAACAATTCCTGACTCACCAAATCCCTTCATGTGTCTCGTCAATGCAGGTGTTGTCATTGCTGTGCCACCAGTCTCTGGTATGTGTTGGTACTTTCTGTATTATACTAATATCACAGCTGGAGTCAATGATTACTCAAAAGCTGTAGTCCTTCAGGCAGCTGTTTGGACCAGCATGTGTATGTCATCTGTATTGTCCATCACTTAACTAAGGGGCAATAAAGAGCCTAGCAGACACCCCTGATGTACCACCCTGATCACTCGACCTGAGATATGTCACTTCACACATTTCAACATAGTGAGATGTCACATATGCCATACACTAGTCTACCCATTTGGTGATATAGCTGTTCATTGTTACATATGACAGTGTTGATTGAATACCTTACACTTTATTGTATAGGATGAGGTGACTTTTGACTGGCCCTCAGGTCAGTCTCTGACCCTGCCCTGGTGGGAGTAATGTATATCCAAAAATGTGATATAGCTGATGACATCAGCAGTGTCTGTTGAGGAGAAGATGACAGTGTTCCACATGCTGGTGTAAAATGCTCTCTGTAATGTCAAAGTTATTTGATGGACAGACCATTATGTATGTGTGTTTGACAGATGTGAAGGTCATGGCAGTCCAGAGAGCAGAAATATACTTACAGGAATATAGTGCACAGTATATCCACAGTCATACATTTGATAATAAATGTGATAAAATACAGATAGATAGATAGATAGATAGATAGATAGATAGATAGATAGATAGATAGATAGATAGATAGATAACTGGCAAAATATTAGTGTCTCAGGCTTTACACATATAATTAATATCATGTATACTATGTCAAGTGTTATAAGTGACACGACTATAATGAGAAGTGGAACAACAGTACAAGTGTATGGAATATGCTGTATTGGAACCCATGACTATGTGCATGACAGTCCTACACTAACACCTGTTGCCACAAGAGAGTTGAAATAACACCTGTTCGTGTTTTAGTTCATTGCCATAAACTGCAATTTCACAACAGTAAAACAAAGGTTGCACACCCTGTACTAAAACCTAAGACCATCTGTAGTCCAGCCCTATACTTACACCTCCTACCACAGGATTAGTTACATGACATTCCCTGTCTTACTATCCCTTCTTAAAGTCTAATTGTTAACTGCAGCACAGTGTTGCTTAGTGGGTTTGTGCAATGCCCAATAGTATTAATTGAATGCATCTGGTTTCTATTTTTAGGTGTCAGGGTCCTGATTGGTTCCTGGGTTGGCCAGTTTGCACACTGCTGCACTTCGTGCATACCAGATAAACAAAGAGCCAAATCTGACATTTATTTTTATCTTTTTCCCCTGTTTTCACTAAGTGGCTCAGTGAGTGCAAACACTGAAAAAAAAGAGAGAGAAAAGGATTCAAACCCAGTACCATCTGGTCCCAAAAAGGAAAGCATCAATGCATTAACACCTGCTGCTACAGAATCAGTTAAATAGGTGTTTTTCTTAGACTCAGTACAATCTGTCAGACTTTAGCAATGTGGCTTGTGTTTGCACACTGCTAAGTCATCTGTAAACAGGTGTATTTTGCATGTGTATACACTTTGCTACCTGCAAACCTGTAACCCTGGTGTCTTAGTATTCTTTCCACACATAAATCACCTACACTGCAGAAAGTAATATCAAATGTTGTGTCATATGCAATGCACATAGATCCGGTTACTTTCAGTAGTACATCTATTGACACATAAGACTTACAAGCCTTATCTGTAAGGCTAGGGAAGGGATCATTATAGACCTTATCCACAGGGAAATAGGTGATATTCAACACACTTGAGTCAACCCATTTTGTGTTTGTCAAGGATAGATTTTGCTATTGAACCTCATGGACCATACCTCCCAACCTCTTAGAACAAGAAATCTGGACAAAGCCATAAATAGTGGGGGAACAAAGGCCCAAAAATACTAACCATTTTTAAATATTGCTTTTACAAACATAGAAAGTTGATAGAATAACAGGTTTTGCATTAGCATGTATTTTCCGAAGGGAATGAAATCTGAAATTCAAATGCCTGTCATTATTTTCTGACTTCAGTTCTCAATGCTTTGTCAGTGATTTACCAGAAAACCAAAATTTTATGAGGACCATACCAAAAATATGAGACAAAACTTTGGACATTCTGCAAAAATCTGTACAGTTAAGAGGTATATCGTGGACGTCTTTCATACTGATGCCGAAGACCTGGATGACAGATAGCAGAACATACCATTGATGTTCAGTTATCCAAGGCCTTTGACAATATCCCACATTTATATCTCATAGTGAAAATGTCTCATTAACAAAATACACACTGTCAAAGTTGGGGACTGCACTCCCACACTAGCCACTTACCAATGGAATACCCCAAAAATCTGTGCTGAGCCCTAAAATGTGTGGAAACTACTTTCCTGAAGCACTGGCAATGGTAGATGGCCTGTGGTTTACCACATTTGTAGATGACTGTTAATCACACATACTCATATATATTGCTCCAATGATGAAAACATACTACAGAAGGGGTTGACAGAGACAAATGATTGGTGCCAAAATCACAGGCTGAACCATACACCAAACAATGCCTCATTATCTCCTTTGGCAGTGAAGTACCCCTGCTAGTTATGATATACATAGCATCCCTCTCAGCTCAAACACAGTGTTGTGAAATTTGTGAGCACATGTTCATACCAATCTACACTTTCATCACTATATATCCATAGTGTCGAGACACACACTCGACATTGCACTCTCATACATAAGGACATCACATCCAATACCAGGTAGTCATAGCTCTGTTGTACTCTACCCTTATCAGACAAATAATTGAGTACAAGGCTTCATTTTGTCTGTACCTCACCAGAGAACTGCAGCAACTGGAGAAAAAAATAGAGGTTTGTGACTTGGAGAATGCAGGTCCTACATACATCACATACATAGAAATACTACAAGACCTGTCACTGTACTCAGTATCCTGCAAGCTGCTGAGAAATTATATATGCCTGACCTACAGAGAAGTCTCATACTGTGCCCTATTGGAAATGCTGGATATCTGCAAATCAAATGGGATAGGAATAACTTGGCCCAGGGTTCTCAACCAAGCCTGTGACATAAACAGAACATGCTGGGGAGACAGATATATTCCTCAGTGACTCACACTCCTCTGTAATAGGCTCCCACTGCATGTGAAACTGTGCTCTTCAATGACCCTGTTCAAATGCAACCTTTACTACTGGCTGGGTGATTGTAAAGTCACCTTTGGGGTGGCAACTATGTACATAAAGACAGGCCAAGTTGTTACTGCTCACAAAATTACTTTGGTAACAATGACCATCTAAATAGCTTAATAAGGTTAGTTGGGTTTTTAGACAGCTAGGCTTCTATTGTCTCATGCACACTGACAACCATGTACTCAAACTTACAAATAAAATATGTGTGAGATGCAACTATAAAATTAATCTATAATAAACGCTCTCCCTCTCAGGTAACAATAAGCCAGATATCAAACAGGTTATCAGCACACACACTTTACCCCCGCAACAAACAAAGTGCACAACACATAACCCTACTTATGCAGAGGTACTCATTAGACGTTTATCAAAAGAGCAGAGACCTCACAAATGCAAGCCTTTTGCACACATTACAGTCCCAATGGTACCTACTACACATAAAAACAAATTTATCAGAGTGTCACCCATTAAGCTGTTAAGGCAAAACAGCTGAAAACCAATGTCTTCATCATAGGCAAATCCATTGTGAGTCACACAGATGTCCCCCTCACCAGGTTGTATAAGTAGAAACTCACGGTCAGCTGCCTATCAGGTGCCAGGATCCACAAAGCCATGCACACATCAAGTTTCTCAACAACAAGCACAGTTACACCTGTGCATACTCCAAGTTGAAGTAAATGACTTGTGACATATCTTACTGGAATATATGAAGAGAGATATGAATGAGCTCTCAGATTATATATCCCAGATGGGTATGTCTGTAGCCCTAAGCAGCATTCTATCTTCACCCAGGATAATGCCTCAATACAAACAAAAGAATTATCGCCTTCAACAATTGGCTTAGCTACTGGTGTCAGTCCAGGGGTATCCAGTATTTCTCAGCCTGGAATGATATGGTTGACAGACCACACTGCTTTGTCAGCTATGGTCTTCATCTCTCACCTCTTGCCTTTCGGTTACTGTCCAAGGCACTTGCCTTCTCCATAGTGCCCTTTTTAGGCAATGTCATAAAACCAAAATTCCTGATGTAAAAGTATCCTCAAAAGACAAACTCAAGGTTATGCTGCTTAATGCTAGGGGTATAAATCAGAAATTACACACAGTGGAGGCATTATTTACTTGGGAAGATTTTGATGTTTGTGCAGTCACAGAGACATGGTTTAGGGCTGCAGAGAGTACTCCGGCCATGAAAGGCTATAATGCTGTCCACATTTTCAGACTGCAAAATCAACAGGAAAGAACCAAAGAAGGACTTGTATCCATCTTCATAAAAGACAAATACAGCGCAAGACTGGTTAAGCAGTATGACTCCCTAGAGTTACTCTAAATCTAACTAACTGTAGGAAAGAACCCTCCTTCCCATCATTGCTAGCTATAGGTCCACCACCATGAACTATGAAAACCACACAGTACCTTCCTGGACCTACTTGAGTCACTCATAATACAGCCAGATACCCTAGGCATGGGTGGCTTTAACTATTCTTCCATCGATTGGGATACATATATAGGTTCATAGGTGTGTACTAGGCTAATGGCCCTGGCGGCTTTACAAACCTAGCCTATAGAATTACCCTGGAATTGTGCCATCTGACCTTAGTTTCCAGTGCCTCTGATGAGTAGAGCCACTGGAGTGATCCCTGGGGTGAATTTTCTACTTCCTATCCACTCATCAATATTTCTTTTGAAGAGGGCCGTTGAGATGCTCTGTTTGACATGTATGGGAAGTCTATTCCATAGCATAGGCAGTATCTGGATTAGGAACCTGTCCCTCCAGCACGTTCTGTTGATTGTGGTAATGAGGATGAGGTCTCTGGAGCGTGTGGTGTGGCGGGAATGGGATTTCTTTAGATGTAGCATTTCTAACAGACCTGGGAAAGACATGGCTTTGTAAGTCAAAAAGAAATTGCCTCTAAGTAGGTGACATGAGACAGAAAATAGTGCTACCGGCACTAAATGTTCTACAAGGAAACAGCTCCAGTATTTATTAATGCACACCCCTCCAGGCATGTCTAAAGGTCAGTTCCCTGTCCTTTCTGCTATTAACCTGGTGAATTTGGGCACCTGAGGCAATGTAGCAACTGCCTCGTGTATACTGACAACCCTCTACTCTTACCTCCCAACACTCAGACTTGTGAGAGATGCACATATATCCAAATTGGAAGCCATGCACTCTCCAGCCAAGACCGGAATAGCTAGTCATGAGGAGAAGGTCAACACTTGCACCACACCACATGGAACACATAGCCCTACAGAACACACACCAGCACTGCCTTCACATAAATACACAAACCACACACCCACCTTCATGGCTCTCAATAAAAATCTACACAAACAACAGACACCTCCAAGGCAGAAACGCACCCAACCACCACAACACAACACTAATGATGAGACACATAACTCTCCTAAACAGTGTGCCACTCAACCAAAGCCCCTAAGGCAAAACAGCATGCCCAACACACTAGTCATAGGTGACTCGATAGTGAGGCACGCTGATGTCCCATTCAATAGGTTGAATAAGGAGAAAGTAACAGTTAGCTGCTTGTCAGGTGCCAGAATCCACCACATAGCACATGCACTCAGGTCCTTCAACAACATGTACAGATATGACTCTGTCATTGTACATGTGGGTGTGAATGACCTGAGGGGTTGGGAGGGTGGCCTAATGGTTAAGGTGTTTGCCTTACAAACACAAGGTGCAGGGTTTGAATCTCACAAGGGATAATTGGCTAAGCTTAAAATGGCTTGCAAGGGCAGTTAGCCTAGTACTAACCTATGAACCTATGACCCTATGAGATGTACCTTCATGGACTACATGAAAAGAGGCATGGAGGAGCGCTCGGATTATGTAGCCCATGTGGGCACAACCCTAGCTCTGAGGAGCATTCTACCATAACCCAGAATGATACCACAGTACAAGCAGAAAATGATTGATTTCAACAATAGGCTAAGTTTCTGGTGTCATTCTAAGGGGATCCAGTATCTGTCTGCCTGGGATGACATGACTGACAGACCTTGATCCTTTGCCAAAGATGGACTGCATCTGTCACCCCTTGGCTTCCCGATACTGGCCAAGGCTCTTGCCACCCCTATACTGCCTTTTTTAGGCTGTGTTCCAAAGAACAAATTACCACTGTAACAGCTACAAACAAATGCAATCTGAGGGTCATGCTGCTCAACGCTAGAAGTCTAAATCTCAAAATGCACTTGCTTGAAGTACTCCTTAAAATAGAGAACATTGACATCTGTGCTGTAAAACAGAACTAGTTCAAGGCAGCAGAAAGCACCCCTGCACTATCAGGCTATAACTCATTCGACACCTTTCAGCCCCAGAACTTGGACTGAAGCTCCAAAGGTGGTGGTGTTTCCATATTCCTAAAGGATGCACACACCTCCAGACTGGTAGCCCAACATAATGCATCTGATACACTTCAGGTGCAGCTAACACTGGGTAAGACAGCAATTCAGGTCATAGCCTACTATATGTCCCCATGTCTCCAACCTTGTACCAAGACTCAAACTCCATGTTCCTAAGCACCCTGGAGAATATTAGAGTCCAACGTAACACACTCATACTGGGCAACTTCAACTACCCCTCCATTAACTGGGAAAACTACTCATGTACCAATATACTTGCCCAATGCTTTCGGGATTTCAATAATTCCAATGCTCTGGACCAGCTTGTTCTTACCCCCACTAGAGGTCACAGCATCATTGACCTGGTCATTACTAACATGGGTGACAGTTGCTCTACACCAGTAGTCAACTCCTCCCTGGTTAGATCTGACCACAAACTAATCACCATGGAAATCCACCCCCCCCCCCACAAAGGTAACCACCATGAAAATCTTCTCCAAAGCTAAATTTGGGCTCCTAAAAACAGACGTGGCTAGCTTCACGGCACCTATGGAAATGGAGAATAGTTTCATGACTGCTGAATCATACACCAATGCACTGTACGAACATGTACACAAATGCATGGATCTCGCCATACCCAATAGAACCAAGACGCTCTCCTCCAAAAAAAGGAAGCCAATCTGGTTGTCCCCTGCCATAAACAAACTCTACAACAGAAGGAGGAAACTGATGTGGAATAAGGTGAAGTCCCAATACTGGAACAACTCCCTTATCAGCCTCAACAAAAAGTTGAGATCCCTCATCAAATCCTCTAAAGCTAGCTATGAAAACAGAATTGCAGCAGGTAGTAAAGACAACCACAAGGCCTTCTATAGTTATGTAAGGAACCTCCATGGCAATACTGAGATTTGCTCAGAGCTACTGCACAATGGTACCTCCTATACTGAGCCAACAGATATTGCCAATATACTGGTGGACAGGTTCAGTGCTAACTTTGCCCCTCTTTCTCCCGCCAAAGGACTAATCACAATACCAGTAGATTGCCAGGCACCCAGTATTACTGCTTCACAGGTTAAAATAGCACTGTCCAAGGCCACAAATACAGCTTCTATGGGACCTGACAATATCCCTGGCTGTGTTCTACATGAACTACAGAGTGAACTGGCACCTCACCTGTGTGATCTCTTCAATCACAGCCTCACCTCAGGCTTTGTCCTTACCAAATGGTACACTACTACAGTCATCCCTCTCCACAAAGGAGGAGCGACTACAGACCCCGGGAATTATCGCCCAATTAGCCCGATGAGTCTGATATTCAAAGCTATGGAATGCATCATCATGAACCTAATAAACAAGGATATAGGGACTCTTCAAACTCTGAGTCCTACACAGTTTGGTTTTGAGAAGGGTAGATCATGCCTGCTCAACTTGGTCAACATATTTGAGTCAGTCACCAGAGCTGTGGATAAAGGCAAGGTGGTTCATACAGCCAACCTTGATCTGGCCAAGGCCTTTGATACCATTCCCCACTCAAGAATCATAGAAAAACTCACTAAGCTAGGCATCAACCCCTATATCACTAGGTGTGTTGTAAACTGGCTCACAGATAGAACCCACAGTGTGAACGTAGCTGAATCCAAGTCAGACTGCCGACCAGTCACAAGTGGAGTCCCACAGGGTTCGGTCCTTGGTCCTCTCCTGTTTGGTATCTACTTCTCTGAAGTTCAGGCCAACACAAAGGTATTCTGGCTGACAGTTTGGAGATGATTGCAAGTTGGGAGCTATTATTAACTCCCCAAGTGATGTTGACATCCTACAGAAAGGCCTCAATGACAACGACTGGTGTCAGAACCATGGCCTTAAGCTCAGTGCCAATGAATGTGTCATCATCCCCTCTGAGAAAAATCTGGTTCTCTTGAATTACCACATTGATGGTAGCCCACTGAAAACAGAAGGAATTATAATAGATCTGGGAACACAGGTTGACAGCAACCTCTCTTTTGGCCACCATGTTGCCACTGTGGTCAGAAAGTCCTTCTATGTGGCACATCTCATTACTAAGGGTTTTGCATCCAGGAAGAAAGAGGTCGTTGTCTCCCTCTACTCTTCCCTCATTAGGCCAATCACCAAGTTCAATGCCCCATTTGGCATGTACCTCATTATACACCTGCAACAACTGGAGAGGCCGCAAAAGTACCTCACAAAAAGGATCCTATGCCTTAAACACTTGTCATATATGGGCAGACTCAGAAAACTCCAACTGTTCTCTGTCTTATATCGCCTACTTAGAGGCGATCTCTGCTTGACTTACAAAGCCATGTCTGACCCAGCTCTGTTAGAAATGCTACATCTAAAGAAATCCCACTTCCTCCACACCACACACTTCAGAGACCTCAACCTCATTACCACAATCAACAGAACATGCTGGAGGGACAGGTTTATAACCCAGAGACTGCCCATGCTATGGAATAGACTTCTCATACATGTCAAGAAGAGCACCTCTTCAAGAGAACACACTAATCCTATTCAAGAGAAATCTTGATGATTGGCAGGGAAATGGAAAATTCACCCCAGGGATCACTCCAGTGGCTCTATTCAACAGAGGCACTAAGAACTAAGGTTGAGCGGCATGATGCCAGGGTAATCCTATGGGCTTGGCTTGTAAAGGCTCCAGGGCCATTAGCATAGTACTCACCTATGAACATATAAACCAATGAATAGTTTGAGTTTTTTGAGTCTGTCCATATAGGACAAGTGTTTAAGGCCTATGATCCTCTTTGTGAGGTACTTTTGTGGCCTCTCCAGTTGTTGCAGGTGTCTAGTGAGGTACATGCTAAATGGGGTATTGTACTCGATGATTAGCCTAATGAGGGAAGAGTAGAGGGAGACACTGACCTCTTTCTTCCTGGATGCAAAACCCTTAGTAATGAGATGAGCCACATAGAAGGACATTCTGACCACAGTGGCAGTGTGGTGGTCAAAGGAAAGGTTGCTGTCAACCTGTGTTCCCAAATCTCTTATAATGTCTTCTGTGTTTAGTGGACTAACATTGATGTGGTAGTTCAAGGGAACTGGGTTTTTCTCAAAGGGGATGATGACACATTCATTGGCATTGAGCTTAAGGCAATGGTTCTGACACCAGTCGTTGTCATTACATCACTACAATTTCTGGGCCAGAAACCATTCCTCTTGTGGTAGATAGGCTACCTAGTGCTTACCACTCCCACTGATAAGCTAAAAGGCTTCTCTAAACACAGAAAGGCTTGGGAGGCTCAGAAACTTACAAACAGTCCTGGATACAGCAAAACTGTATCTGGAGTAGACTAGCTACAGGAAAGATGTGAAACAAGCGCAAACACAGACTTTTAGACCAGAAAGTTGAAAGAGATGGAAAAACTGCTCAAACATGCTCTCTCTAAGGTTCCTGCACCTTGTAAACACAAATGCTTTGGAACAGTTTGCCTGCACCTGCCCAAGGAGCTGGAATGTCCTTGACCTAGTACTCAACATGGGAAATCTCTGCAACAACCCATGTGTGACACACTCCTGGTAAGGTCTGACCATAAAGCAGTCACGTTCAATATAACAATTGTACCTGAACCACCCCAGGATCTAAAAGGTTGAAAAGTTTCTCCAAAGCAAACTATAGCCTCCTAAGCAATAGCATAAATAGTTTCAAACCTCCTGCTACCAATGATGGTAAAGACTCCTATATGGAGGTGTAAACCAATGCCCAATATACACACCTTTACAACTGTATAGACTTAGCCGCACCAGAATGGATCAAAACTTGCTCATGAAAATACAAGCCTCCCTGGTGGACATCTAGCATACATAGATTATAAAGGAGAAAGAAACTGATGCCCAGAAATTAAAGGAAACCGTCTTAGCAGAAGAAAACCCTCCATAGCTTGGACAAGCAAATGAGACATCTTGTAAAGTCCTCTAAAGCTAATTACAAAATTAAATTAGCATCCATAGCTATGGATGATCACAAGGCATTCTTTAGCTATGTCTGTAATGCAAAAGGGAAGGCCCAGCTTCGCACCAAATTCATAGTGGACAGTACCAGTCATACTAAAATTGAGGGCATCGCCAACCTATTAGCTGACAGGTTTGGCATAAATTTCATACCCCTGTCTCCAGCAATCATACTCCAAAGCACACCTGTCACCAGTTCTCTACCTGTTATCTACAAATAACAGGTCATAATCACACTTGCCAAGGCCAAAATCACAGTCTCTATGGGGCTGGATAACATCGCAGGCTGTATACTAAATGGTGTAAAGCAAGAGTTAGCGAAACCACTGGGTGCTCACTTTAACCACAGTCTAAGTACTGACTTTGCCTCATCAGAGTGGAAAACAACAACTATAATTCCCTTGCACACAGACGTCCTTCAACCAACCCAGAGAACTATATAGACCCATAAGCATGACCAGCCTTGTCTGTAAGGCCATGGAGAGAAACATTTTGGACTTTATCGACAAGAACATTGGTGACCTTCAGACTCTTGACCCAACTGAGTTTGGCTTCATTAAAGGAAGATCATTCCTGTTAAACCTATTGGAATTCTTCAAGTGTAACCACAGCCATGGATGAAGAAGCCATATCAGTATATACTAACAATCTGGACTTGGTCAAGGGCTTTTGCACAATCCTTCACTCAGGCATCATTGAGAAACTCACCCAGCTAGAGATTAACCCATGCATCAATAAACGGGTAGCCAATTTTCTCACCAACAGAACACATACATTCAGACTTGGGATTCCACCTCTACCAACAGATCTCTTACCAGTGGTATTCCACAAGGGTCTGGGCTGCACCTCCTACTTTTTGGAATCTATTTCTTTGAAATTCAGGCAATATCATATGGTCTGTGGATCACCAAGTTTGCTAATGACTGCAAACTGTCTGCTATCACTGAATCCCCAGACAATGCTGACATACTACAAAATGGGCTTACATACATAAACGATTGTTGCCAAAGCCACAGATGTAAACTTAACCCCCAAAAATGCACTATTATCCCTTTCAAAAAAGGAGAGGTCCCTGTAAATTACACTATTAATAATACCCCAGTAAGTTCTAAACCAACAGTGAGAGATTTCAGAATGCAGGCTGATAGCAACATCAATTTGATCATCATGTTTCCACGGTGGTAAGGAAGGGCTTTTTATGTTCCACACCTCATAAGTAAGATCATATCATCCAAGACTAAGGATGTTATCAATCCACTGTACTCATCCCTCACCAGACAGATAATAGAGTACAATGCTCCCTTTTGCATGTACTCACTAGACATCTGCAGCAGCTGGAGAGACCTAAGAGGTTTCTCATCAGAAAATCCAGGGACTTCAATATATGAGGGACTTCAACACATGACCTACAATGACAGATTGAAGGCTATGACACTGTACTCTGTATTGTATGGACTGCTGAGAGGTGAGTTGTGCCTGGCCTACACAGCACTCTTGAACCTTACTTTAATGGATATGCTGCACCTCTGCAAATCAAATGGGACAAGACTCACTCACGGTAGAGACCTTAACCTAGCATGTGACATCAACAAGACATCTGGAGATGTGGCCATGTCAACCAGAGATTGTCACTGTTATGGAACAAACTCCCAATTCCCATGAAACCTAGGTCCTTAATGACCCTATTTAAGTCTTACTTGCACAATTGGGTGGGAAATCTTAAATTTACCCTGGGGGTTTCACCTATGTCATTCTTAGATAGAGGCAACCAGTGGTGATCATGGATTCGCAAACATGGACTACTTATCTTGGTCTACAGGAAAACAATGGTACAACTTCACTAGGCTTGAAAAGGCTCTATGGCCATTAACCTAGTAACCTGCTATGAACCTATGGACCTATGAAACTAAGGCCATTATGATAACAGCCTCATATGAACCTAGGAAGCTATGAACTTATACAGGCCTGCCAACATATTGTCTCACGTGGTCTGCTGATGTTGTACTATAAGTTCAGTTGCAGGCATACAAAAGTCAGACTTGTGCTGTGGCACTTGCATTAAGCACTGTGATCCAGAGTCTGGGTATAGATATGCAGGGGTTATATTCTCACTACAGTCACCTGTGTGTATGTACTCTTGCTTGACATTACAGAGAGCCTTTTACCTCAGCAGATGAAACCATATTCTTAACAAACACTGCTGATGCCATCGGGTATATCAGATTTTTGGATATGCAGTCATACCACCAGGCCATGGTCAGACAATAGTCTGGAGACCAGGCAGACATCACCTTATCATATACAAGACATATTGCAGTCACATAGCTTTTAATCTGTCCACACACATCATGGCATGGTTTGTATGCCCTGTGTTATTTAGCTGAGAAAGCATTGTGGTCTCCCCAGCTACTGCATGTGTCTGGTGAGGTACATGCAAAAGAGAGCATGATGCTCTATTACTGTTTTGATGAGGTTTGACTATAGTGCTGTTATACAATTTTTAGAACTGAATATGATGGCATGACTTATGATGTGCACCATAAATTTGTCCTGGAAAATCATTAAAGAGTGAAGTCAGAAATTAATGATACACATTGCAGTTTATGACTTCACAACCTTTACCAAAGTATTCACTATAACGTTGTGAAATTTTGATGCTATCAACTATCTAACATTCCAAGAACAATATAACTAAAGGTACAATGAGCAGTCCAACAACACAAATCCAGATATGTTAAACATGAAGTTAGCTCCACACCCTGAGCATAAGACACAGCTTTTGTATCCCTGAATCCAAAAGATAGAAAGCAAGGGTATGACACAGTTATCATCACTTGCACAGGGTGTTGTGTGGAGGGGACAGGAAGTCTAGGCTGACACAAAAGGTCAGTGAGTGTGTGTGAGTAAAAAGGAGAAGAAGGCAGACATTGGGTTAAAACAACAAATTGCCAGTGAGACAAAATTAGTAACGGTTGTGTGAGTGGCTGTAGGGTCCACCAGGTGAAATTGGTGTGTAAATGCATGAACACAACCAAACTCTGTGCTAACTCAACATCTTGGTCTGTCAGACAGTTGTGAGCTGAGAATGGTAGAGGTTGCAGTTCATCATTGTCATCCCTGACCATGAGAACTGGCTCTGCCAGGTGTTGTACTGGCACCTCCATGTCAAAGATCAGATGCAGTGCTGCAAGCCGAATGTGACTGATGTCTGCTGGAAGATCTCCCTTCACAGGGACAATCAAGACCATGATCCCATGGCCTACCATGTCTGGGTGTGGTCAGCACACTCACTGATGGAGCAGTGGAAGTACTGCCACTATGGTAGCATGATTGGGCATGGCCACATTAGATGACAGCAGATGATATGGTTGAACTATGCCTACGAGGATGCCATTCCCCTCCCAGCAGATGTTCCATCACAGTCACTTCTCATTCCATGACAGACACCCCTTGGTTCACCACAGACACCCCTTGTTCTAATGTGTCATTCATCCTAATCAGTGAATCGGCAACATGGTGGAGGCAGTCACATATGTCAGACTGTGCCACATCCACAACCCTGATCATTTGTCTGGAGCACCTAAGGGAACATGCCTGTGCCTCCATAATGACACTAAACATACATTGAGTGGCATGGGAAGTGGCACCTGCACCAAGTGTAAGAAGGACAGTAGGCCATCTCTAATCACCCCATCAATCCTCCTGTGTGATACCTTGACCACACTTTGGCTACAGCCAGAATCAACAGGATCTGAAGCTGCAGTAGCCACACTTTCTTGATCAATGTTGTCACCTTCAACTGTCCACTCTCTGTGGGCTCAGTGGACTGGGTAGGCATAGGCATACTGGCTGTATCCAATGGAAATGCAGGGATGGCTGTATATCAACCTCTTTGTCAGATTCAACCTCTGCACCCTCCAAATGTGCCTCAGATTGGCCACCATCATCATAAGAGTCTGCTGATATACTGCATCAGGTGACTCAAGGCCCACACTCCCACTATCATGATCACCTATGATAAAAATGAAGAAACACAGGAATGCATTAATACCTGCACTACTATAGTGCAATATATGTTAAACTAACAGTGCTGTCACTATTAGAGATAGCACAGCAATACACACAGTAGGCCTGAAATAAAAATCACACATTACAATATTTCTTTACATTGCTGAGTAGTACTAACATAAAAATGTTTGGCTTACCATCTGCAGAACCATTCTGCACTGTAGTCTGGAAGGTCCTGGAAGAAGTTAAGCAAGAGGTAAGGGCAACAACATCACAATTAACAGTATTACAGGGGTTAATACATTTACCCCTTTATATGTGCATTAAATCTACTTTCAACAAGAACATGGTGACAGCTCCAACCTAAGCTTATAACTATAGCAATCTTCAACCCCCCTCAAAAAGATATGTGACACAGAATTAACTTGTTCATTTCAGTTGTTTTACTATACAACAGTATTCAACTTTTCAGATAACAAAGCCTAACTGGAAGCTCTTTCTGGGACGTGCTTGCTGTTTTGCAAGGTGTTGTGCCCACATCCAGTACATACTGTCCTGCACTCTCCTGTGAGATGTCTGGATCTCTGATATTGGCTAGGAACTGTTCAATGGGGGTTAGTGGTGGTTCCCTAGCTGGCTCACCCCAGTAGCTATTTGGTCATGGCCCACTGCAGGTGCTCACCTCCATGTAGTTGTGATTATGTCAGTGGTTCTATGGTCACTTCTTCATATGTTCTGCTGTGGCTGCCCATGGCATTCACATCCTGGACAATCTGCTGCCATATTGGCATCCTGAGTGCCATATCTCCCTGTCCACTTTCCAGGAGAAAAGCACCATGTTGCCAAAACCCATCCACAATTACTTGATTTTCAGCATTAGTGAAAGGGATCTCCATGGACTGACATGTCTGGATGGCATATTCATAGGCGTCCTAAAAGACAGCAGAAGTGTAATACACATAATATCATATAACTACAAAATAACTGCTTCCAAATTAAACAGAAAAGGTAGCCAGTCAGCATTACCAACTGGAGAAACATAAAACAGTCTACAGATGTAAAATACAAACAACAGGCAAGATGCAAAACAAGGAGAGTAACAAGATTAACATATCCTTGTTTGTGCCATAACAGTAATTCACCTTTTCTCCCACCCAAAAGAACAGGCAAATGACCCATTTTGCTAACAAAACATCTTTGAAATTCTGAAAGTGCTATCAAAGGACCTGTCCCTGAAACTTTTGTAGTGTCGCTCATGTAATTGTATAAGATTCTGATGTGTTGTTGACTGTATTACTCCTAAACATGTCCTATTTTCATCTGTAACTCAATCCTTTACCTTACATTTGTGGTTACACTGCTTAAATTGTTAATGTTTTTAAATTCTGAATTAATGTTATATGTGTTGCTCTCTTATCCTCTCACCACTCTATCACTCCACCACACTGCTACACTTTTCTCCTGTAGATACCTACTACCTATGCTTATAACCTTCCTTTGTTTTCTTCTTTGTAGCCTGGAATCCATGTACTACTAATTGGTAGTTCCCCACTGCTGTAGGATATCCCTCAAGTGACTAAACCTCTCAGAAGCCTCAACGCAGTATTGCAAAGCATTCAGTACCTGGAAGCATCTCTATATAACTCCCAACCTGGCCATTGCTGTTAGACCAATTTTGGTTTTATGTATGTGTCTTAAGTACCCTCTATTTGTAATTAATTTTGCTTAGACCTGTTGGAACTGGGACAGCACACTCGTGGATCCTATCTATCTAACCTACATAGGCCATCCTATCTCCCACCAAGTAGATTGTCCTGTCTACCCTAAACTTTTGGTCTCTCCCCCCTTACGCCACTAGAGGGCAGCAGAATACTGTGATTCACTTACAGATCTGCCGAGCTTTTCACCATATCTTGCTCTCAAGTGATCTGTAAGACAGTATTTTTTTGCAATCTATGAGTCACAGAATATAGGTAACTTGTCTTCTACAGCAAACTGTTGCCTATAATTACTCCTACATTAGGGTGCTCCTTTATCTGCCTGCTACACTTCAGTGAGAAGCAGCCTGCAAGGGCTGATTGACTCCACACAATCGACTGATTTGGTTCTGCCCCGCTCCGCTCCCCTACCCTACCCCCATATCCCACCCACCCCCAGTGTCCCTACACTTATACTTCCCTAACCACACCCCCTCCCAAAACCATCCTATCACCTTTAACTACTTATTTCAGCAACTCATTTCCTGTCCCTCCCTAGCTTCCTTATCTACCACCACTCTTTAATTACTATACCTCCCTCTACTTTCTAATTGAATCACTTCCCACTATCCCTTACACCTACCTTTCACCCTACCTCCTAGGACTTAATATCCTCATAGCAATATGTCTCTTTTATCTAAAACTAAAGTACATAACCTAATAATCTTATACTTATGCTCTTTATGCTTAACCTTTTGTTATTTCCTTACATCCTATGAAAGGGCTAACTATTTCCACTTTACTACCTGCCACAGACAAACAGCTTTTCAGAATCCTAGTCATACTTACACTCACTCAAACATTGTAAGTACCCCCAACTACTTATTACCCAAATTCCATAGACATACACACATTAACTTTAATAATCCTAACATAAGGAAGCTCAAATATCTAACCGACTTTACATGTAAACCATCACTTAAACTACAAATACCAATCCTATGTGATGGTGACATCCACCCTAACCCAGGACCATCAAATAACTTCTCTGATACAACCTACAATACTTTACACCTTAACCCACCTACACTAACAACTGCTTCTAACGCCTTACTGATCGGGCATCTGAATATCCGAAGCATCAATAATAAGATTGCCCATCTCCATACCCTCCTAGACACCCACTCCTTTGATATTCTCTGTCTTACTGAAACTTGGCTGAAACCTGGTACTAAAGACAATGAAATACTTCCCCCGGGATATAGTATTTTGAGAATGGACCGCTTAAAACGTAAGGGTGGGGGAGTAGCGCTTCTATTTAAAAATGTATTAAATATCTCTTCTCAACCTGCCATCCCTTTAAATGATGATAAAGTGGAGATCCTTACTTCTAAACTTCAACTAAACAATAAAAAATCATTGTATATTATCTGTATCTACCTTCCTCCTGATAATAATTTCACTAAAATTGAAACTATCCTAAGTTGTATATCTTCTTCTTACCCACAAGAAACTATCATTCTAGGTGACTTCAATTGTGATTGGTCTTCTGTTAACTCGAATAACCCCTCATCCCATATTAATCTTCATGGCTTTACTCAGACAATTAATAATCCCACAAGAATCAATAAACCCAATAACAAAGAAAGTATTTTAGACTGGATCCTAGTTAACAAACCACAACAAACTTACAAAGTAGGAATTTTGCCTGATGACTTAAGTGATCATTACTTAACTTACATCATAAGACAAAAAAATGACACTAATTATACGCCTACCTACAGAGTCTCACGCAGCAACAAATACTTTAACCCATTATTATTCCAAAATGAACTAAAAGCTTGTAACTGGAATCCTCTAAAACTCTAACTCTTGAAGATGCTACTAATTACTTTAACAACAAATTCCTAGCTATCCTTGACCAACATGCTCCAATACGATCCATCAGAGTTAAATCGAAACCTGCCCCCTGGCTATCCAAAGAGACAAGACAAAAAATACTCCTTAGAAACAAATCTTGGGCTAAATGGAGAACTACTAAAACTATTTCTGACCATCAAACCTTTAGACAATTAAGAAATAGCACTAAAAAAGCTGTATTTTTGGACAAAAAAAATTATTACTGTAAACTACAACAAACTCACCAAAATAACCCCAAGAGGTTCTGGTCAACCGTAAATTCTCTCCTACACCCAGGCCGCTTTAGTACACCCTTACCATCAGGGGCTGAAATGTATACCTCAGACCAAACTGCCAATGCCTTCAACACCTTTTTCTCAGATACCATTAAGTCATTAGCAAACAAACTTTCTATAGACAAATCACACACCCCCACCAGTCCACCTGGAACTCTCCCCATATTTCAAATAAAACCTGTCTCTACTTCTTACATCCTGAAACTCATCCAAAACTCAAACCCTGTACCCCATCAGCAGATCAGTTACCATCTGAATACCTTCAAAAAGCAGCTGAAGCAATAGCTTATCCTATATCCCTCCTTATAAATAGAACCATAACAGAAGGAACCATCCCTGCTATCTGGAAAGTCTCCCACATAATCCCTTTACATAAAGGAGGTAGCTCAAAAGAGTATTCTAACTACAGACCTATAGCTCTCCTATCTCCCCTTGCAAAATAATGGAGAAATGTATTCATCATCAGCTAATGCACCATTTAACTCAATACAATTTACTAGCTAAATGCCAGCATGGCTTTAGGCCATATCATAGTACTACCACTGCTCTCTTATCATTTTACCGAGTGTATCAATAAAACCAATAATAGTATCCTAACATCTGCTCTCTTCTTAGACCTGTCAAAAGCCTTTGACATGGTAAACCACCATCTGCTCCTAAAAACCCTTGAATCTCTCTCACTTGATACCAATGCGGTTCAATGGTTTACCTCCTACCTTAGTTACAGGCAACAGGCTGTTCTCTGGGATAACACACTCTCATCTCTTCTGCCAGTCACTCTTGGAGTACCACAAGGTTCCATCCGAGGTCCCTCCTTTTCTCTTTATTCATAAATGACTTACATGTAGCCATACCTCAAGCCATGCATTCAATATGCAGGCGACTCAACTCTCATCTGCTCTGCCAATACCTCCTCTGACCTACAAACCCTAACACAGAACATATTTACCATAGTTGAGGCTTGGTTCTTGAAACGTTGCCTACTTTTAAATGCCAACAAAACCAAACTCCTGCTTTTCAGACCTAATAGGAAGTCCTCCCTCACTGACTTCTCTATTACCTCTAATAATGGCACACACATAGTCCCTGACTCTACCACTAAACTCCTAGGTATTACAATTGACAATAACCTCACTTTTGAAAACCACATTAATAACACTATCAAAACTGTAAATAGAAAACTTGGCTCCTTATTTAGAATTAAAAACTTTCTATCTTCACAGGCTAAAGTTACACTCGCTCAATCTCATCTTATTTCCACTCTTCTTTATGCTTCCCCCATTTACACTAACTTAAAGAAAAAAAACCTTACTAAACTAGCAAATGCATACAATAGCATTGCTAGATTTGCTACTGGAAATCCATTTAGAACTCACCACTGTCTTAATCTATTACAACTAAACTGGTTAGAATTGAATAATACCCTACTAGTCTCCCAACTTACCTTTATACACAGGTTATTTTACCAACCTGAAAATACCCCCATACTTTCAGATCTCATATCTCCCTACTCTAATCTAAATTCACTGCGCTCCTCTAATAAACCTCTTGTGAAGCTAACTAAGTCCAACAACATTGCGGGCGATTCACTTTTTTCTAACACCATAGGTAAGCACTGGAACTCACTACCAACCACTCTAAGTACTATAACATCACCTTTCCTCTTTAAACAAAAACTCAAACAACACCTAAAGACTCTCTGGCTATGCCCATGCATCAATCCTGACTAATCTTATGACCCTCTCCCATCTGAAAAACTAGCTCCTAATACCTTTGTTAGTCTCTGTTTCATTTAATTTATAATTCTAGTTGGTTACATTTTTTTTCTTTTGATTATCTATATTTCTCTCTTTGAATATCCTACTAAGTTTAACTCCCCTTCTCCTATACTGTAAATAGAAGGAATATGTCCTCTCTAGCATAAACTTTCTGTTATAATTTTTGTTTTCACCTGAATTTTGTATGTACATTTTTTTATTAATCGCTGTATTTTTTTTCTGCTATCTTTTATTGAATTACTTGTTGTACTAACCTAAATGTGGAGCTTTTCTCCCCGGGCCTCTGCTGAAAATGGAAATATATCCAGTTGGACTAGCCCGGTAAACAAATGTAAAATAAAAATAAATAAAAATAAATAAAATTTATCACACAGCGTTCCATTTTCATGTATTTGCAGTCATGTGTAGCTCTGAAATGGCTTGACAAGCATGCCCATGCCATCAGTAAACTTCTAGCTAATGCATACAGATAAAAGTGTAAAAGCATTTGTTTCACATTATTCTTAAATACATTCCAGCACATGCAGTATCTAGGTGATAAAATGGGAGTATACCTGCTGAAGGTCAGTACTTCGCTGCACAGATATATCCTGAAGAAAAAGCATTTCTTTAGTCTTCCAAACATATACAACTCCCCTCAACATCTGTTTGGCTAGCTACAGGGTTGTCTTTTTATATGGCATAGATTATTAATGCATTGCATCTGTCATTGTCTTTGTCTGTGTTTCATAGATGCTAATTAAAGAATAAGCAGCTGAATTGTATGCTAATTAACCAATCCAATATAGTGGAGCTATTCAAGAAGCTATAAGGCATCCACATAGACTCCAGGCTGTTTTTGTTTCCTGTAGATTTCAAAACTTTTGGAATACAGACAAGGGATGTCCACACAGATAGAATGTTAGGGTTGGGAGGGTGGCCTAATCGTTAAGGTGTTTGCCTTACAAACACAAGGTGCAGGGTTTGAGTCTCACAAGGGATAATTGGCTAGGCTTACAATGGCTCGCAAGGGCAGTTAGCCTAGTACTAACCTATGAACCTAGAACTGGTACATAGTATGCTCATTTGCTGCTGCTTTAATCCATTTGTATGTGCTAGAGGCTGAAGCCAATGTTGCTGCTGCTGCCAATAAGCCTAGACTGAGAAGGGCAAGAGTTTTCAGGCCCCGTTTGACTTTTCTCAACCTATATGTTGTGGAAATTTTCTATAGGGTGGACAGGGACATACTACAGGAATTCTGTGACCTCTGACCTCCTCAACGTAGAGTCAGAGCCAACTGAGGGGAACCCATCTCAGTGGAAACTAAGGTACATGTAGTTCTTAGACTCTTAAGCTACAGGTACCTTTCAGAGACCAACAGGAACATGCTGGGGTGGCACAGGCATCAGCATCCAGGATCCTCCACCAATTCCTAGATGCTATGTTCCAACATAACAGTGAGCATACATATTCTGAGGAGAGGACCAGAAATATGCAACAATTGTACTGGGTAGTGCACTACCCTGAAGTACTGGGTTCCATAGATTACATTCATGTAGAAATGAAGGCACCACCTGGGGAACACAATAGGGTCTACATTAACAGAAAGGGCTACTAGTCTATTAACTGCCAAGTCATGTGTATTGCCAAGGGAATAATCTTGAACATGTGTGCTGGAAATCCTGGAAGTAAGGATGACTCACATATCTGGCACATCTCCCAACTGTACCAGATGTTTCCTAGGGGGGATATGCCACAGGGTCATTTACTGGGGAATGTAGACTATGTACTGGAACCATGGCTGATGACACCCATCAGAAATACACATGCACTCACAGAATAATGACATAATGAGGCACATACTTAAACCAGAAATGTAATAGATTGTGTGTTTGGGTTGCTGAAGTCACAGTTCTGGTGCCTACATACATCTGAGGGAGCCTGCAGTGCAATCCCTGGACATGGTCAAAAATATTCATAGTATGTGCCATGCTACACAAGATAATCCTGAGGAAACTGCTGCAGCAGTATCAGCAAGGGGAAGGGGCACACATCCCACCACCAATGTCAATGTCACTAAAGACACAAGCAGATGAGGAGTCAGAGGGGGAACCACCAACTGCTGTGGGTGTAGGCAAACATAGGCATGCTCAGTATGCCCTTGCATTGACTAAGAGACAATACATAGCACCATCACTCACCACCTAGGGGCCTAACACCTTACTCTTGCTCACATTCATATAGTAACATTGATGCTAGGCAACTCACACAACCTTTACCTCCCCATGTGTTAGCTGTGTACGGCTTGCATCAGAGTCAGCCCTGAACTAACAATGTGGCAACTGCTGCATTTACAATCTAAGTCCTGAACCTGGAATGTATTGTTTAATAATATTATGGCATATCCTTGTATTTCATCACTTGATACACTAAGCAAGTAAAAGGTGGGAGATTTGTACAGACATTACCTTAGCATATGGCACCAGAGACTTATTTGACATATATGCGTCCATTAGTAAGTAGTAGGGCTCAGGCATCAAATACTGACACAGTCATACCTCTCAAAGGTACTGATGTCATTAGTTTAGCACCATATGTTTGTACTGGACAACCATTAAAGAGAGAAGTTAGAAAGTAATGATACACATTAAAGTTTCTGACTCCACAACCTTCACAAAATCAGACAAAAGCAGGATGCAAAACAAAGAGAGTAACAAGAGCAAAATATCCTTGTTTGTGCCATAGCAGGAACTTACCTTTGCTCCACCCAAAAGAACAGTCCATTTTTGTTTGTGCCATAACAATAACTTACCCCTGCTCATCCCAAAATAATGTTCTATGCTTGTTTGTGCCATAACTGTAATGCAGCTTTATTCCCCCCTTAAAAATTACAGTGTGCCCTTGTATATACCATAACAGTAACTCATCTTTTCTCCCCCAAAAAAGCATTCTGTGTTTGTTTTGTGCAATCTAACCTGCCTTTCATTTGTTGGGCAACTACATATCATATTATTCCCAGTTAATAACCTCACACATTTTAAGGCCAGTGATACAGAATGGCTTACATACTGCATGTGTCAGAGTACTGATCAGATAACTGATGAATGACCAAAAAACACAGAAAGATAAGACAGAGCCCCATATAATTATAACAGGTTGCGTGATCACTAAGTGCACTATGTCTAAATATAATAAATTTAATAAATGTACAAATAGTTTATAGTTGATGTCAGTGTACATTCTGTTGCAGTTGGTTGTCTGAGGAATGGCTTCATTTATTTGCTGCAAAGGTGTTTGTGTGACAAAGAGGGATACGGCACTCATACTGTTTTCTGAAGATGCATTGGAGTGAGAGTTGAAATCCAGACTTATGTAGAAATATCTCATGTATACTAACATTTCATAGATTGCTTTTCCTCATTTCAAGTATTTCTCCCTTCTTTTACTGGATACGTAGAACATGCAGAAATTAGACAGCTGAAAATAGAAACCAGATACATTGAATCAATGCTATTGCCTGTGGCAGCAGATATAAGTGCAAGGCTGGAATACAGATTGTTCTGGGTTCTATTACAGTGTGTGCAACCTTTGTTTTACTGTTGTGACATTGCAGTTTATAGAAATGAACTGAAACATGAACTGTCATTAATTCAACTCTCTTGTGGCAATAGGTGTTAGTGTAGGTCTAACATGCACATGGTCTTGGGCTCAAATAGAGCATATTCCATGTACTTTTACTGTTGTTCCACTTCCCATTATAGCCACTATCACTTATAACACTAGACATACTGTGATGATATTAATTATATGAATGATATTTAAGACACTAATATTGTGTCAGTTATTGTTTTATTAATTTGTCTATGTATTATCACATTTATTATCAAATGTATAACTGTTGGTATACTATGTATTATGTTCTTGTAAGGATATTTCTGCTTTCTGAACTGTCATGACCTTTACATTTGTCAAACACACATATAGAACTGACTGTACATCAAATAACCTTGAAATTGCATTGTTTGCATGATGGTGCACCATGCACAACATTGTCTAACAGTGTGCACATTCTCAGTAAATGCAATAACTGGAATTGGCAGGAAACTATCATTCTCCATTACTCATTATCTGTGATAGACATGGCATGCTTTTGCAGAGATGGTGTGAGATTTAGGGCTCAGAGATGTAGTGTTGAGGTGTTTAAGATTTTGATTGACTCCTAGTGAAACACCACAGTGCCAGGTTGCTGCAGGGATTCTATTCTGGGTCCCAGTATAAGTTAAATGTGTGGGATAGTTTGGCCTGGTCTGTGACCAGTGCCGCAAGTATCCCTTGCACTGGTCAGCGATTAAGGCGCCACTACAACAACCTCCTGAGGAGGAATCAGGGTACACTTGATGCTTGGCTTGAGGAAGTTAGGATGGAGGATATCCCACACATGTAAGTAATTCTAAGGCTTAAAAGCTGAATATAGCCAAACAGGTATTCATAATGGTATTCTGTTTTGTTCTGTTTTTTCCAAAGCTGCCATGGAGAGAGACAGTGCAATGTTAGGACCTATGCCATTAGATTGGCACGGATGAGGGAATCATGTGGTATGTATGCAGCAGAAGAGTATTTCTATTGTAGCATTAAATGTTAAAAATAGCTTGCTTGGTATTTTATAGAGCTGTAGCAAATTGAAGAGGCATATCCCACATGTAAAAGTAAGTATGCATGCATTAGTCTGGAGTACAAACCAAGAGTACAATATTAGACTTAAGTTAGAGGTGGTGGCTTGAAATACCACACTTCACAACTATACAATAACTTTTTATTCTTCAGTTATGTGTAACTTAAAGGTTTAAAATGAAAGCTCTATACGAGTGGAACACATGTCCTGCTGTAAACTGTAGTCTGGATAATTGGAACATGTATAAGTGTAATATATGCACACATAAAGGAGTACTTGCTGCAGTCTGTAGTAGTGAGGTGCTGGTAGTCTTAAAAGCAATAGTTATCTGCTAGGAGGTGGTAGTCTTAAGTGTAAAGGTTAAGATAATTGAGACAAATAACTGTATTAATGCATTGTATGTTACATATGAATATAATAATTATATCTCTTTTTCCCTCTCACCCCAACCCATATCTCTTTTTTTTGTTGCTGTTATTTTATATTATTATGTGTCATGAAAATGTGTCCATGTCATCCATGTGTACTACATCACAAAATGCTCCACATCACAGTGGGGCAGGCCTGCCCCCAGGATCCACCTACCCCCACTGCACCAGACCCAGCACCTGACCCTGCACCATTGCTGGGAAATGGTGCAAGGTCTGGTGCAATGGTGCAGGATCCATCTACCCCCACTGCACCAGACCCTGCACCATTGCCCAGCATGTCTGGGAGTTGACCCAGCCACCCCACCTATGCTGCCCCTGCAATATCTGGCCCTTCAGGTAGGTCTGGCAAAGAGGAAAGGTCACTGATTCCCTCCTAGAGCAGTGGTAGAGTGATGAGTTTATCACCTGCACTGAACAGCTAGGAATGCTGGTGTAGGGTTGTGTGCTGCACTGCTGGTGCATGTCTAGGCAAGATGGAGGAACTTTTGCATGGGATCAGTAAGAGGAGGAGACATCAAGCACTCCAGCCAGTGGTGGAGTGATGTGATGGTGATGACAGACCTGTGGGTGACTACTCGATTCTCACTATCAGCCAGCTTGATGTTCATGGGTCCTGAATGTCCTCACCCTCACCCCATCCATAGTCCCCATCCACCTCTTGTGTCTATCACCATCCTTATGTCTTGTCTTGTTTGTCTTGTCTGTCTGCAATTGCTTCCTCACCTACCCAACTTATCAGACCCAGACATACTTACATCCCTTCTCCAACTTTCCTCTCTCTCTCTCTGTCTCTCTCTCTCTCAATATAAAAAAAATGGGGATCTGTTCCAACAAAAAAAAAATGTCTCATACGTACCTTTCCATTACACATGTGTCTTCTTGACACACTTGATTCAGTCCAATTGGCTATGCAACATGATTGTGTTGTTGTCACCCCTCTTTCTAGAGGTGACAGTCCAAATTCAGCTAATATTCTGCATATCTTATCAGTTTTTACTGTTGAAGAAATGGATAGCTATGGTTCTTTCCTGCCTCCCTCCTGCACATTCCTGTATTGCTTTCCATCTGTTCTTCCCATGGTTGCTCCCCATTTCACCACTGCCCTATCTTCCCCATTTTTTTTCGTTAATACATTATTGAGCAGTGGTGTGCATTGCACACCAAAGTGTACCAACAGTAAAGCTAAAGTAGTTAGAAGTATTGAATACAGTTGCATTCAAACCGAGTACCATCTGGCCCAAAAAGGAATGTGTCACAGCATTAGCACCTGCTGCCATAGAGTCAATTAAGTGTTACAGCAGAGACTTATTTGACTTATATATGCCCATTAGTAAGTAGTAGGCCTCTGGCATCAAAGATTCACAAGTCATACCTCTCAAAAGTACTGATTGCTGCATACCATCAGTTTAGCACCATATGTTTGTACTGGAAAATCATTAAAGAAAAGTTAGAAAGTAATGATACACATTACAGTTTCAGACTTCACAACCTTCACAAGATCAAACAACAGGCAGGATGCAAAACAAGGAGAGTAACAAGAGGAACATATCCTTGTTTGTGCCATAGCAGTAACTCACCTTTACCCCCCCCCCCAAAAGAGCAATCCATTCTTGTTTGTACCAGAAAAGTAACTCACCTTTGATCTACCCCAAAGACCAGTTTAGGCTTGTTTGTGCCATAACACTAAGCATTGTTTCTCCTGTCAAAAGAACACTGTACCCTTGTATGTAACATAACAGTAACTCACCTTTCTACCCTCACAAAAGAGCATCCTATGTTTGTTTGTGCAATCAAACCTGTTGGCAACTGCATATCATATTATTCTCAGTTAATATCCTCAAACATTTTAAGGTCATTGATATACAATGGCTTATATGCTGCATGTCTCAGAGTACTGGTCAGATAAATGATGAATTAACAATAAACTCAGAAAGGTAAGACAGAGCTGCATATTTGCAAGCAATAATCATGACAGGTTGCGTGATCACTAAGTGTACTATGTCCAAATATAATAAATTTAATAAATGTACAAGTAACAGTTTATGGTTTGATATCAATGTACATTCTGTTGCAATTGGTTATGTGAAGAATGACTTCGGTTATTTGCCGCAAAGGTGTTTGTGTGACAAAGTGGGATAAGGCACCCATCCTGTTTTCTGAAGGTGCATTGGAATGAGAGTTGTAATCCAGACCTATGTAGAAATATCTCATGTGTACTAACATTTTCTACTGTGTATGTCATAAACCTCATTTCAACTATTTTTCCTTTTTTTTTCTTGGACACTGTTTCTGTGATGCACAGCTTAGCACAAACATAGGAAGTGGAGAAAGAGAATGTCAGGCTTGGCTATGCTTATCTTGTTTGAGCAAAGCACAGCTGTGTGCAAACTGGATAAGTAGACCACCCAGAAATTAAACAGCTAAAATAGAAACCATAAATATTCAATCAATGCTATTACCTGTGGCAGCAGGTATAAGTGTAGGGCTAGAATAAAATATGGTCCTGGATTATAGTACAGGGTGTACAACATGTTTTGTCTGTTGTGACATTGCAGTTTATAGCAATGAACTGAAACATGAACAACTGTTATTTCAACTCTCTTGTGGCAATAGGTGCAAGTGTAAGATGCCATATACATGGTCCTGCATTCAAATATAACATATTCCATACACTTTCATTGTTGTTTCACTTGCCATTATAGTCAGTTTCACTTATAACACTTGACATACTGTAGATGATATTAGTTATATGTTTAAGGGCTGAGACAGCAATATTGTCTCAGTTATGTATTTATTTATCTAGGTATTATTACATTTATAAAATGTATGACTGCAGGTATACTGTGTACTACATTCCTGCAAGTATATTTCTGCTATCTGGAATGGCATGGCCTTCACATTTGCCTAACACACATACACAGCTGCCTTTGTAATGTTTCATGGCTTGCCACTGTTAAGCACCACTTACCATCATGTAAACAGGGGCTTGGGAGTGTGCAGTGCTGATTTTCATGTTTGCGTGATGGTAAGTGGTGTCCAACATTTTCAAAGAGTGTGCACACTCCTAGAAAACATGATAACTGGAACTGGCAGGAAACCATCAGTATCCATTGCTCTTGATCCTTGCTAGATATGGCAGATGTTCGCAGAGAGGTTATGAGATTTAGGGCTCTGAGATGAGGTGTCCAGGAGTCCAAGATTTTTATTGGACTCCTAGTGAAACACCACAGTACCAGGCTACTGCAGGGGGAACTATTTTGGGTCCCAGTATAAATCAGAGGCTTGGGATAGTTAGGCCTGGCCTGTAACCAGTGCCACCAGTATCTCCCACACTGGTGACCAATGCTGACACCACTTTAGTGACCTACATCACAGGAAGAGTGATATCCTCATTGCTTGGAACTAGGAATGTAGGATGGAAGACATGCCACAGATGGGTGAGTATCAACTACAGAGAGTACTTAAAAGGCTTAAAAGATGAATATAAACAAGACTGGTACTCATAATGATATTTGTTCTGTTCTTTTTTTTCCACAGCAGCCTTGGAAATGGAGGTTAATGTTAGGACCCATGGTGATATATTGGTGAGGATGCTGGAGGCATGTGGTATGTGTGCAGCAGAAGAGTACTGTTATTGTAGCATTACAAGTTAAAGATAGATTTTTAGTGTTTTATAGAGTTGCATCAAATTAAGCATGCATAACTCAACTGTAAAAGCAAGTATGCATGCATTAGTCTGTAGCACAAACCAGGAGTACAATATTAGACATTAGTCAGAGGTTGTGGGTTCAAATACCACAATTCCCAAATATACAGTGCTGTTAATTCTTCAATTATGTGTAACTTAAAGGTTTAAAGTAAAATCTCTATACCGGTAGCACACATGGCCTGCTGTAAACTGCAATCTGTATAACTGCAACACACATATGTGCAATATATGCACATGTAAAGGAGTACTTGCTGCAATCTGTAGTATACTGTGCATCTGTTAGGAGCTGGTACTGTAAGGAATGGTAGTCTTAAGAGTAAGGGTTAAGATAATCAAATAATTATATTAATGCATTGTATATCACATATGAAGGTATTATCTTATCTCTTATTTCTCTCACCCCAACTCTTATCTCTCTTTTTTAATTTTTTTTTAATTTTATGTTTTATTTTAATACATGTCATTAAAATTTATCCATATCATCCATTTGCACCACATCATGAAAAGCTCCATAGCACGGCAAGGTAGGCATGCCCCACTAGATCCACCTGCCCCCACTCCACTGGTTATGGCACCATTGCCCAGCACATCTGGGAGCCAACATGTCAGCACCAACTCTACTGCCCCTGCACTACCTGCCCCTTCAGGTAGTTCTGCCCTGGAGAATAGTCCAGTGGTTCCCTCTAGGATCAGTGACAGAAGTGGTGAGTTTATCACCTGCACCAAGTTGCCATGGATGGTGCATAGGGTTGTGCACCACACTGTTGGTGCATGCCTATGCTGGCTGCAGATGCTGCTGTCCCTCATTTTACAAAGTACCAGGAGGAGGAGATGGAGATATAAAGCACTCCAGCTAGTGGTAGAGTGAAGTGACAGTGATGACAGTCTTGTGGGTGAGGACTTGATTCTCACTGTCACCCAGCTTGACAACCATGGGTCCTGGATGTCCCCAACCTCACTCCATCCATGGTGTCCACAAACCTCTTGTGTCCACCACTGTCCCTGTCTCTTGTCTTGTTTATCTTGTCTGTCTGCAATTGATTCTTCACCTACCCAACGTACCAGACCCAGACATACCTACTTCCTTTCCCCAGCACTCCTCTCTCTCTCTCGCTCTCTCTTTCTTTCAAAAAGAACTGGGCACCTGTCCCACAAAAAATATATATATATCCCATACATATCTCTCCATTTCACACAAGTGTTTTCTTGACACTCTTGATTCAGTCCAACTGACTATACAACATGATTGTGTTATGGTCTCCCCTCTCTCTCGAGGTGACAGTCCAAATTCAGTTAATATTCTGCATATATTATCAGTTTTTACTGTTGAAGAAATGGATAGCTATGGTTCTTTCATACCTCCCTCCTGCATATTTCTATATTGCTTTATGTTTGTTTTTCACCGTGCTTGTTTCCTAGTTCACCACTGTCCTATCTTCCCCATTTCTTTTCTTTAGTGCATTATTATGTGTTGGTGTACGTCATGCAGCAACATGCAGCAACAGTAATACAAAAGAACGTAAAAGTATTGGATTCAGATGTCTTTGAAACCAGTACCATCTTTCCCCAAGAAGGAACGCATTACTTCATTAACTGCATCAAAGTCAGTTAAGTTGCAGGCGTATTCCAGAGACTCAGTACTAACTGTCAGACTTTAGCAACCCCATTTCACTACTGTCCTGTCTTCCCCATTTATTTTCTTTAAAGTATTATTGTAGATGGTGTGCATCACTCAACAATGTGCACTAACGGTAAAGCAGAAGTAGTTAAAAGTATTAGATACAGCTGTATTCCAACCCAGTACCATCTAGCCCCAAAAAGGAATGTATCACTGCATTAACACCTGCTCTCACAGAGTCAGTTAAGTAGCAGGTGTAATCCACAGACTTAGTGCTAGCTGTCAGACTTTAACAATGTGGCTCGAGTTTGTGCAGTGCTTAGCAATATGCAAACAGGTGTATCTCGCATGCGTATACACTTTGCTAACTGTTGTGCAAACCTACTGCTCCTAATGCTATGGAAATGTATATATTATGATGTGTTTCTGCTGTTTACTGTCCACTTGACACATGAAACATTTGTACATTTGTAACACATGAAAGTACATATAGAAACATTAAAAACTGCGGGCCCTATATCATATATTTAAAATGTATCCATGTGTTTGCACCCTCAAAGCAATACAACCCTGAGGTCACAGTACTTTTTCAATGCATATATTAACCACAGTACAAAATGTAATACCAAATGTATGCTATGCAATGCACATCAATCTGGTAACATGCAGAACTACAACTACAGACCCATATGTCCAAAAAGCGTTATCTGCATGGCTACTGCAAGAATCAGCCTAGACCATTTCCAGAGTGAAAGAGGTGATGTTCAACACACTTGAGTCTACCCATTTTGGGTTTGGCAAGGGTAAATCTTGGTTACTGACCTTTGCAGACTTTTTGGATACTGATCTCCAAAGATCTGGATGAGGGATACCAGGACATACCACCTACATTTAGTTATCCAAGGCCTTTTGACACTATCCCCCATTCATACTTCATAGTGAAGATCTCCCATCTGGGAATTAGGCCATACAGTGCAAGATGGAGAGCCAACTAGCTCAACAACAAAACACACACTCTCAAAGTTGGGGGCTGCACCTCAACCACTAGCCCACTCACCAGTGAAATACAACAAAGACCTGTGCTGTGCCCTCAACTGTTTGGGAAATACTTCCATGAACACATGCAGAAATAGATGGTCTGTGGTTTACCAAATTTGTAGGTTAAATGGATGCACACATATAGAGTCCCCCAATGATGATAACATATTACATCAGGGGCTAACATAGACTGATGATTGGTGACAAACTCACAGACTGACATTTAAGCATACAATGACTCTTTTGTCACCTTTCTCAATAAAGTACCCCTGCTAATTATGATATACATAGTACCTCCCTAATCTCAAACATGGTGTTGTGAACTTGGGAACACATGTTGATAGAAATTTATGCTTTCATCAATATGTGCCCATAGCGGTCATACACACAACCTGCATTGGGAAAATCATGCATATGGACATCGTATCCAAGAACAGGGCAGTCATACCTCTGCCGTACTCTAACCTTATCATACCAATAATGCAGTACAATGCTCACATCTCTCTGTACCTCACCAGACAACTGCAATAATTGGAGAGAAGATAGGGCTGTGCCTGGGAGACTACCAACCCTCCAAACATGACATACCTGGAAAGTTTAACATACCTGTTACTGTACTAGATATCATGCAGGCTGCTGAGAGATAACATATGTCCACTCTACAGAGCAGTTTCAGACCCTGCCCTTCTGTAAATTATGGACAGCTTCAATTCAAATTGGACAACTATAATTTTCTCCATGGTTCTCAACCTAGCCTGTGACATAACCAGAACATATTGGGGAGACAGATATATCCCAAAACAAGTTTACCTCTGTAATAGGCTTCCAATGCATGCGAAAATGTGCTTCTCAGTGACCCTTTGCAAGCACAACCTTGACTACTGGTTGGGTGATTGTAAAGTCACCTCTGGGCTGACACCTGTGTCCCTCATGGACAGGGCCAGTTGGTGTTGTTCACAAACACACTCCTCTAAAAATGGCCATCCAATTATGCTCAATAACCTTACTTGTGTTTTCACACAAATAGGCTTCTAAAGACCATAGTACTATTAAGCTAGTAGCTTCATACAAACCTATGAAGGTGCCTATGCAGGATTCACAACCTGTCAACCACATGGTCTGCTGATGTCATCTATTATACGTTCATCTGCACTCTTCTAGACTTGTGCTGTGACAATTGTGTAACATACCCTGCTATGTAGTCTGTCTATTTAGATAGTTATGGGTTCTGTTCTCACTGTACTGTGTGTGTGTGTGTGTGTGTGTGTGTGTGTGTGTGTGTGTGTGTGTGTGTGTGTGTGTGTGTGTGTGTGTGTGTGTGTGTGTGTGTGTGTGTGTCTAGACAGCAGAGCAGACATGTGTATCCCACAGTTACTTCTCAAATGTCATGGATTGCCAGTATTTTGATACTTGCTCCTGCCTACACATCCATTTCATATAGGCCTCCCAACCTCTTGTCACCCACATTGCCCGCACGTTGGTATAGGTTAGAATTCAGCTGTATCCTTGCATTAAGTAATGTGCTCTGTAGTATGTGTACTTAGGTATGTAGGGTTCTGTTCTCAGCGGAATCAAGTGTGTGTGTGTGTGTGTGTGTGTGTGTGTGTGTGTGTGTGTGTGTGTGTGTGTGTGTGTGTGTCTGCCTGTCTAGACAGCACAGCAGATGTGTGTATCCTGCAGTTATCTCTCCTATTACATGCATTGCCAGTATTTTAATACTTGCTAAAGGATACACATTTATTTCATATAGGCCTACCAAACTCTTGTCTACCACATAACCTGCTGATTTAATCTTCACTCCCATATAAATCAGATTTGAGCTGTGGCACTTGTGGTAAGTACTGTATTCTTTAGTCTGTGTACTTAGATAGGTAGGGATACTGTTCAAATTACAGTCAATTGTGTGTGGTCTGTATTCTCCAGTTACTTCTCCAGTTACATGGATTGCCAGTATTTTGTTCATACCTACACATCCATTTTATACAGGCCACCCAACCTCTTGTTTCCCACTTGGCCTGCTGATGTCATCTAGTATAAGTTCATCTGCACTCATGCTTAAATTGGGCTTGAGTTGTGGTGCTTGCATTAAGTACTGTGTTCTGTAGTCCATGTATTTAGATAGGTAGGGGTTCTATGCTCACTGCAGTCGACTAGGTGTGTGTGTGTCTAGACAGTAGAGCTGATGTGTGTATCCTACAGTTACAAATTATGTAGATTGCAAGTATTTTGATATCAGTCAAGGCTACAAATACATTTCATTCAGGCCTTCCAACCTCTTGTCTACCACATGGCCTGCTGTTGTCATTGACTATAAGTTCACCTGCACTCATGTATAAATCAGACTTGTGCCATAGTTCTTGCATAATGTACTGGGTTCTATAGTCTGTGTAGTTAGTTAGGGGTTTTATTCTCACTGCAGTCAACTGTGTGTGTGTGAGCTGTTGTCTGACATTACAGAGAACATTTTACACCAGCATGTGGGACATTGTTATCTTCTCCTCAACAGACACTGCTGATGTCATCAGCTTTAAAGTGTTGTCTGGCACACTCCAACTCAGACTTGAGCTGTGGTGCTTGCAGAAAATGCTGTGTACTAGAGCCAGTGTACCTCAGATAGGCAGGGGTTCTTTTCTCACTGAAGTCAATGGTATGTGTGTGAGAGCTGTTGCTTGACATTACAGACAACATTTTACACCAGCATGTGGGACACTGTCTTCTTCTCCTCAACAGACACTGCTGATGTCACCAGCTATAAAGTGTTGTCTGGCACAATCTAAGTTGGACTGGAGCTGTTGTGGTTACATAATGCACTGTGTACATATAAAGGTAGGGTTTCTATTCTCACTGCAGTCAACTATGTGTGTGCTGCTAGCTGCTGCTTAACATTACAGACAACATTTTACACTAGCATGTGAGACACTGTTATTTCCCCATCAACAGACACTGCTGATGTAATCAGCTATATCACATTGTGGATATGCTGTACTCTCACCAAGGCAAGATCAGGCAGAAGTCACTTCATCATATACAATAAAGCTTACAGTCACATGGCTTTCAATCTATCCACATACATCAAGGCATGGTGTGTAAGCCCTGTGTTATGTTGCTGAGAAAGCTATGTGGTCTCTCCAGCTGCTACATGTGTCTGGTGAGGTACATGTAAACAAGACCATTATAATCTATTATAGCAGTAATGAGGTTTGACTACAGTGTTGTCATACAAATCCTAAGATATCAATATGATGGCATTACTTAGGATGTGCACAACATAGGCTTTCAGAAGCAGTGTGGACAGTTCAGGGTCAAGGTTCAGATTGCTATCTAAATGTGTTCCCATAGCTTGTATCACTGGGTTTCTGCATAGCAGGACTGTTGTGAATGCTATAATTAACATGGAATTCCACTTTTCAAATGGACAACATTACAAACACACATTTCTGCATTTATTTGTAGATCATGTGCCTTTGTTACCATTCATTTGTGTGTGTTAGCTCCTCCTGTACCATGTTATCACCATTGGTGGACTCAGTGATTGTAAACAATATTCAAGAATCAGTAAACTTGGTATGGCAAAGGCCATATGCTTTAGCCTAAACTGTCAAAAATACAGTTCAAACAGTGAAGGGGCAACAACAGATCTCTGGCATTTGCCAATGGTGTCAGCTCTACTGGTACAGGTTAATTCACCAGCTTTCACTTGATGTGTTCTGTCATTGAGCCAATTATTTACCCATCAACTGATGTAAGGTTTAATCCCCAACTTGGGGATTTTCTGAATGATACCTGCATGTGTGATCATGTCAACACCCTATGCCAGATCACAATAGGCAGTATGCACTGTCTTACCTTCATCCTGGCTTATCACATGGAATCAATATGCTGTGACACATCACATATAACCTATTGCATGATCCAGCATATACACCTTCCTGATCCAGTTAAATACACAGTTCAACACAACCTCTACATGCTCTATGTTCCCATACAAGGGTGCACATCAACATGCATCTACCTGAGTTGGGGGTACAGCACCTGATGCATGTATGTATATTGACATCCTGACTATCCTCAACTGTGAGGTAGACCAACATGTCATTATGGACCTCCTCTACATGAACACTAGTAATATTTCAGGTGGGTGCAACAGACCTGTGTGAGTTGTTACTGCTACCTCAGGTCTGTTACATCTGATAAATGTCCACAAAGAGGTCATCAAGGGCATGCAAGATGACAACAGTATCATTGTGTGGAACATGAACAGGTCAAGGCATTTGAACAAAAATCCACATTGAGGTATTCAATCAATACTATAGTATGTGGCTATAAACAGCTATACCACCAAATGGGTAGACCAGTGTATGATATAAGTGGCATTTCACTATATTGAAATGTGTGACGTGACATATATCTCAGGTCCAGTGATCAGGTCAGTACATCAGGGGTGTCTGCGAGGTTCTTTCTTGCCCATTAGTTCAGTGATGGATATCACAGAATACGTCTACTTTGTGTGCCCCGCTCCGCTCCCCACCCTACCCCCATATCCCACCCACCCCCAGGGGTCCTACATTTATATTTCTACAAGCCACACCTCCTACTACTGCTATCCTATCCAATTCACAGTCTCACAGATTGTGTAACTTCCTTCACTTAGTCACACCTACATACCACTTTAACCAACCCACCACTATCTCACTAAAGTCCTATACCATTACAGCCCCTTCCACTCTACCCCCTACTCCCACACACCCCTCTACAACATATCAGGAAAACTACTTCACATACAACTATCTTATCATGTCTACAACTATCCTCCACTCACAACTTAAACTACCTATCACCTTCTTACTATTATTCCTTCTCATTACTACCTACTTCTTAACCTCCTATGAACACTCCTTAACTATTTCTCTCTCACTTCCCTCAAAACATACTAGTACACCTACAACATACCTACCTTCATCCTATTTACCTACTTCATCACAAACCATATATCTACTTCCCAAATACCATAGACTATTTCATTGTAAACTACTAAAAACTAAATCAAAGAAAGTATTTGACACATCTCTAAAACACATATCCAAAAACTATGGTCTACTACTCCATCTACTTCAGGACGGTGACATACACCCCAATCCAGGCCCTCAACCTACAACTACTGAAACACACAGTCACCATATAAAAGCTCTCCTTCCTCCATCAACTATAACTACAAACATACTATCCTTGGCCCACCTAAATATATGCAGTATCTGTAATAAAGTTAGTCAAATACACGCCTACTAGAAGTACACAACTTTGACATTCTATGCTTATCAGAAACCTGGCTAAAACCATCTATTAAAGATATTGAAATTACCCCACCTGGATATAACATTGTTAGACTTGATCGCACCTCCAAAGAGGAGGTGGAGTAGCTATCCTATATAAATCTAACCTGAAGCTTACTCTTCTTGACCTTGCTCTTACCCAAAACAATAATGTCGAAATAATCTGCTCTAGAGTTCAAATTAATACTACTAAATCAATAAACATCATTTGTGCTTATCTGCCTCCAGGAAATAATATCCCCACATTAGAACAACTTCTTGAACAACTCTCAAATTACCTCCCCAAAACACTACTTCTTGGAGACTTTAACATTGACTGGAAATCTTGTAACAATGCTAACCCTACTTCCCATTTAAACCTTTTTGGTTTCAAACAACTAAGTGATAGTGCCACTAGAATAAATAAAACAAGCAAAAAAGAAACCACCTTAGACTGGGTTCTTACAAACTCCCCCTCACAAAGCTACAAAACTGGCATCCTTCCGGATGACCTTAGCGATCACTCCCTCACATATGTCATTAGAGCTAAAACTCATCAAAACTTACCTACTTCACATAGAACACTATATTCAAAGAAACAATTTAATCCCCAAAGATTTCAAACAGAACTCTCACAATACAATTGGACCCCTCTAAAGCACCTCTCTCTCAACAAAGCCATAGAATATTTCAACTCAGCATTCCTTACAATCCTAAACCACCATGCCCCAAGTCGTACCATTAGAATAAAGACCAGAACAGCACCCTGGCTTACCTCTAATACTAAACAAAAGATCAGGCTTAAAAATAAATCTTGGAAGAAATGGCTCCTCTAGAAATCCAACAGACTATCAAACCTTTAGAGAGCTGAGAAACAAAACCAAAAATGCTATTATTTCAGACAAAAGAACTACTATGTAGAACTTCAGCAATCCACAAAAGAACCAAAAAGGTTCTGGTCTACTATCAATCATCTACTTACCCCAGGTAAAATAGTAACACCTAACCCACAGAATCTAGACCCTGATAATCCCTCTTTAATAGCCAATAACTTCAATAGCTTTACTACTTCCATACAAACACTAGCAAGCCATTTATCCCTGATGCTTCCCAACTGATCTTAAGTAACACCAACAACGTCATTCCTTCCCTTCAACTTCAACCCATACCCACCTCCTACATACAATCTCTCTTACAAAAACTTAAACCCACTACCCCTCAGCAGATAAGCTTCCTGCTGAATTCCTTCAGGTAGCAGCAAAAGCTATAGCCTACCCTGTTTCGATCCTAATAAACAGATCCATAAAGAAAGTGATTTTCCAGCAATCTGGAAGATATCACACATCATACCCTTACATAAAGGAGGCAAATCCACTGACCTCTCTAACTACCGCCAATAGCACTATTATCTCCACTAGCTAAAATCATGGAAAAATGTATACACAAACAACTACTTAACCATCTCCTTCAAAATAACCTACTAGCAAACACTCAACATGGATTTAGACCCTCACATAGTACGACCACTGCACTACTTTCCTTTACTAACACAATAAACTGTAACCGTAATAATAACAAACTAACTGCTTCTCTTTTCCTAGACCTGTCAAAAGCCTTGACATGGTCAACCATAAACTTCTCCTACACATACTAAACTCACTTGCCTTGGATTTTTCCTCCTTAACGTGGTTCTCATCCTACCTTGAAAACTGACAACAAGCAGTACTCTGGAAAAATTCTCTATCTGCTCTACTACCTATCTCCTTAGAGTACCTCAAGGATCAATATTAGGCCCACTCTTATTCTCTATCTTTATTAATGATCTTCAATCATCTATCCATAACACTACCTGCATACAATATGCAGATGATTCTACCATCATCTGTACAGCTCCCACCCAATCTGAACTCCAGTCATTCACACAATCTACCTTTTCAACCGTTGAACAATGGTTCTCAAAAAGATGTCTCCTTCTCAACTCCAAGAAAACAAAACTATTACTATTCTCACCTACCCACAAATCTCCTCAACTAAATTTTACTATTACTGCAGCTGACAATTCTCTTATCTCCCCAGACTCTACTACCAAACTGCTTGGTGTTACTATTGATAATAATCTTAACTATGATTGTCATATCAATAACACTATAAAAGCAGTAAATAAAAAGATAGGTTTACTGTACAGAATAAAACCCTTCCTTACTCCAGAAGCACGGACTACCTTAGCTCAATCACATCTTATCTCCACCCTACTGTATGCTTCCTCTATTTACACCAATCTCTCTAAAGGTAACCTGAAAAAACTAACTACATCCTTTCATAATATAGCCCGTTTTGCCACAGCATCCCAGTACAGAACTCACCACTGTAATAACTTAAAACAATTACAATGGTTAGAACTACCTAACAAGCTTATCTATCAACAACTCTTAATTACACATAACATTCTTTATCAACCAACAAAAACACCAGCTCTCAGTAACCTCCTTACTCCCTACAAAACTTGAAACAGTTCGCGATCTGCCGAAAGATACAAGTCACCACAACTAGAATTACAAATTCAGCAGGTAACTGTCTATTTTCAAACTCCATAGGGAAAATATGGAATAACCTCCCCCACACATTACCTCACTAGACTCCTTTCAACTTTTCAAAACAACTTCTATTACATCTTAACAACTTCTGGCTCTGCTCCTGTACCAATCCAGACTAAATGACTTCTTCGCTCTTCAGCCATACCTCCCTACGTAAGATCACTATCTTTCCCTGCTATTTCAAATGACTAAATTACTGTACTGTTCTAAAAAAAAAAAAAAAAAAAAATATGAATATATAGCTTAGGCTATTTGTTTTTTACCTGTTTTTTTTCGCTGTATTTTCTACTACACTAAAATGTATGCATTGTTGCTTAAATGTTTAACCTTGTTTTAATTGTGGAGCTTTTCTCCCCGGGCCTCCACTGAAAATGGAAATTATCCAGCTGGACTAGCCCGGTCAACAAATGTAAAATAAAATAAATAAAATAAACATACACATTCTGTGTCCAAACAGATACCTGAAGGACCACAGCTTGTGGGCAATCATTGACTCCAGCTGTGATATTAGTATAATACAGACAGTATCAACACATATCAGAGACTGCTGCCACAGCCATGACAATACCAGCATTGATTAGACACATGGAGGCATTTGTTGAATCAGGAAACAGGCACACCACCCAAGTATAATGTGGACATCATACTCTATAATCAAACCTATAGGTATCTGACCTGTGTTCTTGAATAGAGTGCAAGTGGTACATCCCTCAGCATGTGGTCACAGTGTTGACTACTTCCTTGAATGTAACACAAGTACTGGGCATCTGAAGGACATGCACATCAGAGGCCATAATAACTTCATGGTTCCCAGACTTCATCATACCAATAACTGTGTACAATACACCCTTCTTCATGTACCTACCTACACATGTTCCAGTGATGTGTAACTGACCTGTACCACCTTTGTCAGAGTGTGCTGTCACCCAGCTTGTTGTCCATACTTTGGTATTCTTTCTGGGGAATATACATGACTGTCTTATGGTGCAAAACAACAATAGATTCATAGGTGGATATTAGACTAATGACCAGAAGGCACTTTTTAAATCTAACCATGCATCCCAAATTTCTGATAAGTTCTGATACCCCTGACACATGTAAGCAGGAGCCTGGGAGATGAACCATTTGCAGGTTGCCTGTGTCCATTAGAGACGTAGACGCCAAACCAGGGATGAATTTCCTATTCCCCATCCAATTGTACAAGTTGCACTTGAATTGGGTTAGGGAAGAACTCTGCTTCACATGGGTTGGGAGCCTGTTGCAGAGATGGGGTAGAGTCTGGGATACATACCTATCTCTCCAGACGGTCCTATTTGTATCACAGACAAGGTTTAAGTTTTTAGAACAGGTAACTCTGGGGCTGTTTGTTTTGTGGATATGCAGGAAGGCCAGCAGAGTGGGGGTCTGACAATGCCCTGTATGCCAGGCATAGATCTCCCCTCAAAAGCCTGTAGGAGACAGGATACAGGGATAGGGCCTTGAGGCAGTCTGCACAGGACATTTTACTTATGCCTGTATTCTTTTAGTGAGAAACTTCTGTGGATGTTGCAATTGTTGGACATGCCTTTTAAGGTGATACCAAAGCAGACATTCTACTCAGTAATAGATCTGATGAATGTAGAATAAAGTGGAATAACGACTTCCTTGGACCTAGATGCTATACCTTTGTTTATAAGCTGCACAACATAGACTGATTTCCTCACTACTGTAGACATGTGATGGTCAAAGAGTAGATTACTGTCTGTGTCCATAACTACTGGATCAGCTCTAAGGGGTGTGCTGTCAATATGATAGTTACCAGGAGTGGATGATTTCCTGATGTATATTATTATGCATTTCTTATAACTTAGTTTTAATCCATGGCTCTGACACTGATTGTTTGTTTGTGTCAGCCAGAGAACATTTGTATAATTCTGGGATTCAATAACAGCTACTAACATACAATCATCTGCAAATGCAGTCAGCCAGAGACTATTGACATTGGCCTTGACTTCAGAGAAGTAAATACCAAAAAGGAGTGCTACAAGGACAGATCGCTAAGAGATTCTACTTGTGACTGACCTCTTTGTAGATGTGGACACCCCAATTCTATCTTCATGGGTCCTATCTTTGAGGCAGTTAGCTATCCACTGGGAGATATACGGGTTTGTACCTAACCTATTGAGTTTTTCAACAATGTCAGAGTAGGGTATTATATCAAATGCCTTGGCCAGATGAAGGGTGACAGTGTGAACCATTTTGCCCTCATCCATCACTTTGGTGACCTTCTCAAAGAAGTCCACCAGGTTGAGTAGGCATGTCCTGCCCTTGATGAAAGCAAACTGGGTTGGGTCCAGTGTCTGGAGGTTTATTATATCACTATTGATCATTTACATGATAATTCTTTCCATGGCTTTACATATAAGACTAGTGAGACTTATGGATCTGTAGTTTCCAGGGTCTGTAAATGGGCGTCCTTTGTGCAGAGGGATGACTGTTTCTTTTCTTCATTCATGAGGCACAAAGCCTCTTGGAGGCTACAGTGAAATGGCAATTCCAGAGGGCCTGATAGGTCATGTTTCATGCTACTTAACTGGCAACACAGGATATAGTCTGGGCCCATTGATTCAGTGTTCTTGGCCTTAGGGAGTTGTTACACCACATGCATGTGTGCTACCTGCTCAGGTTATGCACACACTGTATACATAGGTGGTTGACACCATTAATGACATGTATATCATTCATGACAGTGTGGATTGTGCCATAGGTAAATGCCATGCACACAGGGAAACTAGCCTTTATTGACTATACTGTCCCTACTAACACCTCCAGCAGATATTACAGTACCAGGAGAGTGTGCATGGTTACCCTCCTAGAGTGTGGATTTATCATAACAGTTGTCAACTGTGCATGTATGTATGCAGGCTCATCTGTTATCACTCCACATTGCATATGTTATGTCAGAGGCATGGGATCAGTGGCTATTATTCTGATATTGTCCATGATTGTCATTGGTTTTTGTAATGTCTGTCATGATCGTTTACCCGTGGCCACCTTGCTGGGGACCTCTGCTGAAAGTACACTCATATTCAGGTATATCATTTTGCACAGTTTCCCAGCAAACCCCCTACCCAATTATATGTCAGATTCCTGACAGATTTCCTTTGCATTTTCATGAAAGGATGCTTATCTCACACAGGCATCCTCCACATTATGTCACTTTGTGCAACAGTCACAGACAACACATTTTCACTGAACAGTCCATACTATACCATATAGATATGTGCTTGGTGTTGCTGCTTCAGCCATCTTCCGTTGACATGCCCTCCTCTGCTGTACATGTAAGAGTTTTACCTGTACTCTTTCCCTGCATTCATTCCTATAATTCATCTGTATGTCCCTGTTCAATACAATCACTTGCCCTGGGTGATCATTTTACATGGCAGTCCCATGTCCTGTTACAGATCATTAACATAGCTTCAATACAAAATGCCAGGAATGGGATATCACAATACTCTACACTGTAGGTACATAGTCCTGTACTGCGTTTGGAGCATAAACTTCCCATTCATACCTCTCAACTCTCCAGATATTCCCAGGGTGTCCAGATGTTTTCCTTAACAAATATGTGGCTTCCTGCCATATCACTGGGGTGATCTCTATAATGATGTGATTCAATATTACATACATCTGAGTGCATACCTCTCAATTGTCCTGATCTGTACAGAATGTCCAGTTTTTGCCTCATATTTGTGATCTTTTCCTCATAATATTTTTCCTGGCAAATCATTGGCATCTCATTGCAGAGTGCAGTCAAAAACTGATGACTAACATTTGAGTTTCAAACATTATCCTCTTCAGAAAGTTCATGCTAAAGTACAATCTATATATTCTATCAACTTCCTAAGTTGGTCAGTGCAATATTAAAAATCTGTCCCTATTTCTGTGCCTTTATCCCCCCCCCCCCATTATTATGGCTTTGTCCACATTAGTCCCTCTAAGCGGTTGTGAGTGTTACATTCCAACACATTCCTATGTGACATCTATGCCAAATATGTCCATATTACTGGTTATTTATCCTTTCATTAAGTTGGCATCTGTGCAGATGTGTTGCACTAACAGAATGACAGCTATTTGTAAAACCCCTGGTGATCATTGTGGCATTCCATGCAAATCAACTCAGTGTACTTGCTCTTCTTTACATGGAATTGCTATTAGTGTACACTGACAAGGGTTCTCTATGTGTAAAGCCCTGGTGATCATTGTGGCATTCCACACAAATCTGTGCACCATAGATGCTCTCCTTTACACAGAATTGCTATCCCATTTGCTTATAAGGTTTTGTGACCAGCAACACTATTGCGAGCCACAAAAAGTAGCTTAGGTGCACCGTGCTTCATTAATATACACTGTTGCTCACTGTGCACCATCACGCAAATATGTAAACTCCTTGTAGGCGCTGCGCAAAGCCTAGATGGAGTTTATTTAATCCCACAGAAGAATTTTGTTTCAAATGACTTATACTCTAAAACTGAAGATGTATTAATTATTTCCTGTCTATTGACTGACCAAAACTCAGTTTTAATCTCACATTGATGTCTAATAATCTAATAATATATAATAGACTTCCTGCATGTATAATAGCAATTAAGGGTTTTAAAGACTGATTTATTAATGAAATTAGCACTTTCTTACAGTTTAAAAATAATGGAGAAGTTACAGAGATCATTCTTTGGGATTTTCAAAAGCATATTTAAATGGTAAAATTCAAAACTGGTATACATGTAAAAGAAGTGAATGGGACCGAGAATTAAAAGAGTTACAAACTAAGACAGATACTTTAAAGTCAAAAACTAAACCAAATGATCAAACTTATAATTTAGAATTACAAACCATAAATTAGAAATGTGTGGATATACTTAGTCATAACATTTCTATAAATCTAGAAAAATAAGATGACAATCTTCATTAGATCAAAGAAAATGAATACATTAAATCATATCAAGGAGATTTCATATAACTATGGAAGCAAAAATAAAACAGTCACTGATGTAGAGGATATATTAGAATGTTTTAAGGATCATTACGTACTAATGAATAATAATAATAATAATAATAGCAATGTGATAAATAACAATAGTCTTGCAAGCTTTCTGAAAGAAAACATTACCAATAAGATGAACAAACAACAAAGAAATAGTATTTTCATTTCATTTAAGGAAATTAAAGATCAAATTAAAAATATTAAAATAAATAATGCTCCAGGTTTCAATGGACTTATCCCTGAACTATACAAATTGTTGCCAGAAAACATATTGAAGATTTTGGTGAAAGCATTTAATGATGTTAAATATACATCAAATGTACCCCCATCTTGGAGATTTTCACTTTGTTTCCCCAATATTAAAACAAGATAAGGACCCGAAGTTTTGTTCTTCATATCATCTTATTTAAGTGCTAAACATAGATTTTAAAATGATTATGTCAACAATGGCAAAGCGATTAAACAATATTTTGGACGAAATAGATGGATCTATGAACAGATGGATCTGAGGAAGGCCGGAAGGCTGAAAACACATATCCAGAATTTTTTGGACTGACTTTTAGTCTTTTAGTATTCACTTTATCAATTTTATTCTTTTGTTTTAATAAATAGCTCTTTGTGGTGGCTGAGCTGGTTGTTTGTTTTATTCTTTTTATGATTATTTTACTGGTTTTAGACCTTTAGTGACTAACAGGGACATTCATTCCACTAATACCTTTTCTACATGGGATTGGGGTGTCATATCAACTGTTGCCATTTCTTCAATTCAGTGCCACCCTACTACCTTATTTAATAGCCCTGTTTCAGTATCACAGGTCTTATCTTATCCAAATTCATCCCTCTTTGCTGGATGACTGTTTCCTTTTGCTTTCTTTATGTCTGTACCAGATCTTCACTTTATTGTCGTCTACTTTCCTGCACATGCATCTGAATGACCATAATCTGTTCTCTTTGACCTTTTCTGCAGTTGGAGCCACTTTGGCTTTGGCTCTAATGCCCTCATTTCTTCATCTGTCCCACAGTGGGCATCCTAATATCTATCTCAGGCACTTCATCTCTATCACCTCTAGCTGTCTTAATTGTTCTGTCTTAACTGCCCAAGTTTCTCTACCATACAGTAATACTGGTCACATCACTGTTTTTTACACTTTATTTTTCAGCTTCTTTGGCTTTCTTCTGTCAACCACCACCCTGACTCTCTGTGATTCTAGCTTGTAAGTACTGTTTGCTGCTGAACATCTTTAAGAAAAAGACTTGAGTATTCAGAAACTGTGTTGACTGAAAAGGTTGCACATTGAATGGAACCCTGAAATAGAATCTAGCAGTGCACTGGTGATTGTGTTTGTGATGCCTGTGCCCTGGCCCAGCAATCAAGGAGCCTCAATGGTCACCACTAACACCAGAGAGGGCATCTCATATATGAGGAAAGGATAACAAATACACACAGTAAAGTGCAATTTCCCTTAAGAGCACACAGAGATCACAGTCAGTCCAGAGCTGGTCGCTCCCTTGCTCCCCAGGTCCCCAATAAGACTCCTCATTGGCACAGCTATAGGATCCAGATCTTAGCCTAGCTGGTCAAGCTAAAATCTCCAGCACCCTCTCTGTCCAAACAGTGTTTTGTGTCCCTGCCCAAGTAGCTGACACAAACACACTTTGAGATAACCACACAGAGACTTCTGGGTAAGGCTGGCAGGGGTTCTCCAGCTGTGCCCCTTTTACCCAAACAATAGAGCAGAAATAATTGCCACCACCCAGCTAATAATTATCAGCTACTCAAAGGCCCTTAAAAAGGGGTCCAATTATTACTGTGCAATATTATTATCCAATTGGTAGTCTAGCCCATGGCTAAAGCTATAGGAGTGGCTTTGTGCAATTTTACCAAAGGCATACAAGTACTCTAAAGAGCTTAAATTATATCTACACAAAACCAGCCACAGTTAAAAGGTTTTAAAATATTTAATAATAAATAATTAAAACCACAAGACAATACTTTCTACTGCACAGTCAGTGCTAGTCAAGAGAGTTCAGAGATCACACAGAAATACTTAAAATAAATCAGTAGTACAGTTCTGACATCACAGAAAAACACTTAGTTTACTCTTTTCTAATTCCTAGCTATTGCTACAAGAAAATACACTTCTAAAATAACTTACTTACATAGAGCATAAGGCAGTGCTGTTAGTTACATAGTCAGACAAAAATGCTTAATAATCTCTGGTTCTCACTGTTTAAATTGAAACTCCAGTTCTGCTAAATGTTACATCATCTTTTCACCTTCCTGGTTTTCCCAGGCTGACAGAAGCTACCTTTATATTATTTTACACTTAGAGCAATAAGGGACATTCCACATGTAAATTCTGGTCATTAACTTTAGCCTTAAAACAATAGGCAGGAAGCCTTCATCTAGCCAGACCGGAGCCAACTTGTAAAACATCAATGTCAGTGATGAAATAATTTTAATTTCAAAGGACCAACAAGAAATGCTTGACTTAGCTTTCTTTACAGCAGATGGCAATGTTGCCACTTTGTTTTAAGTTCAACATTCATATTTACAAATGATAGAATTATCTGCACAATTCTATCTGGCTAGGGTGACAACAACCTTCACCCATCTCTACCAGTCTTCACAGTGTTTCTTTCATGTTTCCCCATTTTGTGTTTTCTTTGTTCATAAACTTCTGATTAAAACTGAAAAGCTGTTTCAAATGTCTGTTCTTATTACCACACACACACACACACACACACACACACACACATATATACACAGAGTTAGTTAGATCAAGAGCTACAAGGACAGACAGAGATAACATTGACAGATCACCAAAATGACAGACAGAATAAAATGTCACTTAGAAAGGTATTGTATCCAATATGAATATTTAATATTCATTTTTATCAATATCCTCTGTTGGTTGAAGTAAATTCTGATATGAAAACAAAACTTTTTGTGTTATGCGAGTGTGTGACTACACCATTGCATTACAGTATATTAGATTCTGAAATGCCATTAGCTATGTATTCTAAGCAAAATGCTAACCAGAAGAGAAGATCATTTTAAGGCTAGTAATTATACTGAATAAGGAAGTTAGTAAAATGAGATTTCAACTCTGCTACCATTTTCATTCACATTTGACTTTACAATAACATACTGTTTTATAACAAATAATGAAAGCTAGTTCATTGTGCATGAGCATGGCCGAATGGTTAAGGCCTTTACCTTGCAAACACAAGGTGCAGTGTTTGATTCTCACATGCGGTAATTGGCTAGGTTTAAAATGGCCCACAAGGACAGTTAGCCTAGCATGAGCAATACAAAATGGTTTACTCAGTGATTATTATCTTTTTGTAGGACTCATAGACATCTTATTTGATATGGAAAGGTAATAAGTCATACAAGACACATAGACAGCACTTAAATGATGCAAAGGCAGCACAAAATATGCTCTGCATAAGGACTGTGTTGTATGAGTGCTCTGCTTACTGCACTTTATATAAGTAATTTTTCCATGTAACATGAACATTACCTGGAGGACAGTTCAGTAACATATGTGCTGCAGCCCTGATCTATAAGCATGAGCCATGTTTCAAGGTAGTGAAGAAGCAGAATCAGCCTACTGCTGCAGCTGAATGAACACTGCAACACAACCCTGATCATGCATGAGGGACACAAATGGTGGATTCCAATGAGTTACACAGGGGCTTACATTTATTGCAGAGTTTATTTATGATACCTGACAGTGATGAATAACTTTGTGAAGTCTAGATATGCACTGTTTATTTATTTGCCCTCAACAATTTTTACAGTAACTTTTTTGAAGAAGTCAGTTAGGTTAAATAGGCAGTATCTAACTCTTGATGAATCTAAACTAGGTAGAGATGAGAGTTTGTGGGTTATTTATATCTTTACTTTATAATTTAATACTGATCCTTTCCAGAGCCTTAAAACTGAGGCTGGTCAGGCTTATGGGTCTATAATTACACAAGTCTGTTAAAGTCCCACTTTTGTGCAAGGGAATTACTGTTGCTGTCTACATTTCATCTGGTAAGAAGCATGTTTTGAGGTCAGTATTGAATAACCTCAGTAGAGGGGCCGAAAAAACACATTTTAGGTTTATCACTAAGTAATGTCTGTCTTTCAGTCCCATGCACAGCCCCCCCCCACATAATTTTAATGTGTTCACTATTATAAGAAGGTATATCCATTAGAAATGCATTTATATATATATATATATATATATATATATATATATATATATATATATATATATATATATATATATATATATACATATATATATATATATATATATATATATAGATAGATATATATATATATATATATATATATATATATATATATATATATATATATATATCTTTAGTAAAAACTATTGGCATAATGTGCCCCCCACAACCCCCCTTATTTAATATTCTCACTCCAGGGCTGCACTGCAGTGGGGCAGGGGCTATATTCCATTTTCAACCAAATGAACTTCGACCAAGTGAGCTTTCAGTGAAGTGAAATGCCTGGAATCATTTTTGACTAAGTGTAATTCGACCAAATGTATGGAATCCATATATATATATATATATATATATATATATATATATATATATATATATATATATTACACACCCCTTGAATATACTCACAAACTAAGCCTATTGTTGAAAACAATAATATTTTGTTTGTATTGAAGTATCATGCTTGGTAATGGTAAAATGATTCTCAAACTTAAGTTTTTACCAGCCGTCCAAACATATTTCAATAGATCAAGCATACCTCACTTCATATAGCAAAGGGAGTTATGTCTCAAGCCATTTTACCCATGTTTACTATGACTGTGTCATATGTGTACTTGTGGTGCTAGGACCTGACCTACATAATGTGACAAATCCTGGCACCTGATACGCAACTGACTGTGACCCTTTTTTTGCACAGTCAGGTGAGTGATGCATCAGTGTGTCTCACCTATGACTGTGATACTGGATTGTGTAGAAGTTTGTTTTCTGGGCTTTTGAACTAAATCAGTGGGACTCCTACACATATGTTTCATGATGGCTTTTGTCTGTGTTGTGTGTTTGTGAGGTTGCTGAGGGTTCATGTTTCTTAGGTTATTTTTAGGAGGCATTTTTGATTTAGATAAGTAACTGCTATGAACCTCAGCATATGAAGGCCTATGTGATGAGTCTGAGCTGTGTGTGATGGGTTTATTGTGGCAGTGTGTAGACTTGACCGCATACTTATTTGTTTTGGCTTTATGTAAGAGTTTTGCCTCTAATCACACTGCATTACTACATTTCTCACACTCTGTGCCTACTGGTTGAAGTAGTAATTTGTTGTCAGTAAAATATGTGACAATTGTTTCATTGTCTCAAAATGTCCATTCAACAAGGCTGGCTAAACAGATGGTTAGAGAGTGCAAATCCATGGTTCTAGATGCTTAGCAATGTGGACTGTAGGGTAGTTGTGCCTATGAGCTTTGTAGTTGATTTCCTGGTGGTGCCATCTGTCTAAAACAAACAGTCTAAGTCTACACACAAAAAGCAACACAACACCTAGTATAAACCTATCTTTCTAAAACAAACAATCTAAGTAAACACACAAAGAGGAACACAACATTTAGTACAAACCTATCTGTATAAGACACAGGGATGAATTCAATAAACCCTACATTGCTCACTAAAACCATGTGTGCAGTGTGGTATACACATGGTAGTGCATCGATTTGTATTCAGTAAGCAGCTCTATAGAGTGTGCAGAGATGTGCAAACTAGTTAAACATTGTGTGATGCTGATTACAACATCAGCAGAATTGCATGCTAATCAATCAAGCCAAATGGAGAAACTATTCAACAAGCTATAAAGCAATCATACACACTCAGTGCAGGTTTTGCCCTCAAATTCCAAAACTTATTGGAATACAATGATGGAAACTACTCTACACAGACAGAATGTTAGGAGCTGCTGCTGCTCTTTGCTCTTCTGCATGTGTATGTGCAACAGGCTCAAGTATATGCTGCTGCTGCTAATAGACCTCGGCCAAATAGTAGAAGGGTGTTTAGACCCTGTTTAACTTCATGGTCTGCATGAGGTGGAAATAGTAGAATGCTATAGGGTGGATAGAGACACACTACAGGAACTCTGAAACCTCTGTCATCCTCAACTGACAGCAAGGGCAACCAAGGGGAACGAACATCTGTGGAAACCAAGGTGTGTGTAAATCTTAGAATTTTAGCTACAGAACCTTCCAGAGACCATCAGAGGACATGTTGGAGGTGTCACAGGCATCAGCATAATGATTACATATATTTTCCTCATCCCCCTAAGGACAGAGCTACAAAAATGCAGGATTTGTACCCCCATAGCACACTTTCCTGAAGTCCTGGGTGACATAGTCTACAGACATATTGAGATCAAAGCACCAGATGGGAAGCAGCAAAGGGTCTAAATAAACAGAAAGGGCTTTTACTCCATTAACTGCCAGGTCATGTGTAATGCTAAGGGAATCATCCTGAATGCGTATGTTGGCAACCACTGCAGTTACAATGACTCTCATATCTGGCACAACTTTCAGCTATACTAGTGATTTTCTTGGGGGGGGAGTATTTCCCAACGTCATTTACTGGGTGTTGCAGGCTATGCACTCGAACAATGGCTGATGATGCCCATCTAAAATACACGCACACACAAACACCCATGGAGGAAGGCTATAATGAGGCACATGCTCAAACAAGGAATATCATAGAACATGTGTTTGGGCTGCTGAAGTCATGGCTTTGATGACTAGAAACATCAGGGGGGGCCTTGCAGTGCAATTCCAGTAATTGCTGAAATTTTCACTATCTGTGTTATCCTACACAAAATTATCATGAGAAAATAACTTCAACAGGAACACCTAGGGGAAGGGTCACACATTCCACTACCATTGGCAAAGTCACATCAGCCACACACAGGTGAGGACTCATAGGGGGAGCCACCAGCTGCTGTGGGTTTAGGTAGATTTAGGCATGCACAATATGCCCTCACCCTGCCCAAGAGGTGAATAGCACACATGCTGACCACCTAAGGGGAACAACTTTCATCTTATTCACACACATACATTAAAATTGATGCCAGGCAACACTCACAAACTTTGCTTACCCATATAATGGCTGTGTACTGCTAGCATCACACAGAGTCAGCCCTGAATTAAAACAGTTGACTGCAAGACTACCAAGGTAAGTGCTGAACCTGGAACAGCAAAATAAATGGGTAAGACCGCAAATGAATGGCAGATACTTGCATTCTGTTACTTGAAAATGTACCTAATAGAAGGTGTATGAGTTATCCAGCAATGACATCAATATGTGACAGCACTGACTTATTTCAATAGATTTCTGCTGTTTATTAGCTAATAGGCATCATGCATCAAAAATACACACAATACAAAAAACATTCCCAAGTTTCTAATTATCCTTACATTCACACAACGAGAGCAATAAACTGCACTATCAATGATTTCAAGGTATTAATCACAATAGTAAAAAGGACTGTAAGAAAGCAGTGCAATTTTCAAAATAGCATCACCAACACACATATACAAAGCACTTAGACAGCTATGCACTCTGTGTATCAGAAAAAATACATATGTATCCTTGAATCCAAAAGACAGAAACAAGGTGATGGCACAGCTATTATCATTTGCACAGGGTGTTGTTTGGGAAGGTGCAGGAGACCAAGTCTAAAAGAAAAGTAGTGAGTGTGGTTGAGTAATAAAATCAGGCAGGCAGAAATGTAGCTAATTATCAAATGACCACTGAGACAGAGTGACCTGCAAGCCTCACAAATGGCTCGTGTACTTACTATGTGAGTGTGTTTGTATTGGTACTCAATGTGAAATATGTCATGTGTGCGTGTGTGTGTGTGTGTGTGTGTGTGTGTGTGTGTGTGTGTGTGTGTGTGTGTGTGTGTGTGTGTGTGTGTGTGTGTGTGTGTGTGTGTGTGTCTGCATGGACATGGCCAAGCTCTGTGTTAGGTCTATGCCCTTGCATGTCAGACAAGTGTGAGCCATACATGGTAGAGGTATCAGTTCATTGTCGCTGCCCCAACTGTGAGCAATGGCTCTGCAAGGAGTTGCACTGGCACGTCCATGCCCATGGTCAGATGTGCTGGTGGTACTCCAAACTTGAGCAGCATCTGCTGAATGAGCTTTCCTCATGACTATGTCCAGGTCCACAACCCCGTGCCCTACCCTGTCTGGGTGTGGACACCTCAACCACTGATAGAGCAGTGGAAGTCATGCCAGTATGTGAGCAGGATCAGGTGCAGCCACGTTGGCTAACAGCAGATGATGATGCTGACCTACAGCCAAGTGGACGCTGTTCCCCTCCCAACAGACATTCCATCACAGATGCTGCCCATTCCATCATGTCATTTCTGATCCATTGAATCGTCTACACAGCATATGCAGTTACACATGTCAGCCTGTTCCAAATCTAGAACCCTAAGTATGTCCTTGGAAGCCTTAGTGGAATATGCCTGTGCCTCCATGATGGCCCTAAACATAAGTTGAGTGGCACATAATTACACATCAGGATCAGGCCTCCTCTGATCACTACTTCCAACACTCCTGCATGGCACCTTGCCCACACTTTGGCGATGATCAGAATCACCTGGCACTGAAGCCACAGTAACCACACTACCCTGACTAAGTGTGTCACCCTCAACCTGTCCAATATCTGTGGGCTCAGTGGAATGGATATGTGTAGGCATTCTGACTGTGTCTGAAGTAAATACAGGGGATGAGTGTGTCACAACCTCAGTGTCAGTTTCAACCTCTGCACCCTCCGACTGTGCCTCTGTTTGGCCACCATCATCCTCAGAGCCTACTGATACTCTGACATCAGGTGGTTGATATCCTACACTTCACTGTCAGGATCACCTGTGAAAATAAGTAACAAACAGAGGACCTAAATTACTACTACACTATATATTAAATCAATTTATATGATAAAGTAACAGTGATCACACAATTGCAGATAGTACAGCAAAACAGGCATTCATTACACCCACCTCACACATGCAGATAATTTATATATCTAAAGAATGGTCATTACTAAGCAAATAAACATTTGCTTATCATGTTTAGATGTCGTCACACTTTGTATGCAGTATGGTCCTGGAAGAAGTAAAGCAAGGAAAGTATGGAAATTAACTATTGCAATGGGAATAACAAAAGGAGACTATGAATACACAATCACCTATATGTCATTTAATAAATAGCTGAAACTGTAACTTGGCTGACACATCCACCCACGTCCATGTGACTTTACAACTGTATCATGTAACTGTATTAACTTATCAGTAGGTACGGAAATAAAATTCCCAGGAAGTATTATTCAAATAATATATTTTAGTATACAAGCAAATCTAACACTTGTTCTATGTAGGCTTACCTGGAAGCTGCTCCTAGGACAAACTCTTGTCCTCCCAGAGACATCAACAGTGATGTCAATCATACAGTGTGTAGTTTCCACTGAGCTGTCTTGATTTCTGACAGTGGACAGAAACACTTCATTTGCTGTCAGTGGGGCTTGGCAGCAGGACCATCCGCCATAGCCAGTTGTTCTTGAGCAACTGCAGCTGCTGTCCACCGGGCTGATGAAATCATATCAGTGGCTGGGTGATGCACCTGATCTTAATTCCTGCTGTGACCTACTAAATTGATATCATCACTAAGTGGCTCCAAATCTGCATTCTGGCAGCCGTATCCCCACATTCTGTCTCAAGCAGAAAGGCTCTATGGGGCCTGAAAACCTGAATTATCACTTCATTTTCAGAGTCACTGAAAGGGAGGTTATGTGTATTTGGATGCTTGGGTCCCATAATTGTATGTGATGTAAAACTAAGATGGATAAAACACATAAATATTGCATAACTAATGTCTTGTTTAAGTATACATTTGTCAACATTATGCACTGGAAATATACTTTTCATTTAGTAAAACTGAAAGTTATGTGGTTGTCCCAGCTCCCCCTCACACAAAAACCAAGGATTGTCCAAACCAAGGAATACCACTTAAATAATGTAGTATGTTTCCCACTGAAATATCTGGATGCCTACACATTTTCAACAGGAAATACACTTTTGTTCTTGCAGCACACAATGATAGATGGTTTCCTCACCTCCAAAACAGCAAACAGATGAAGGTCTATACAAAACAAGAAATACCACAGAATGAATTGTATATATGCTTGCCCCACAATTATCAGGATGGGTACACATTTACAACAGAAAAGTCAATGTGTGATTGACAGTCACGCCTCACTGTACCCGCCACTTCCTTGGTGATGGCCCTGGGCCATCTCAGAAGCATAATACCTGTATCAGTGCATTACATTTATCTCCAACAGTATGCAATATTGTGAAATCAAATTAAAAAAAATAATATTGGTCATGACAGTTTTGAACCCATCTATCTTCAAGATGTAAATGTCTGCCAAAAGTGCCTATGCCAACAGTGAAGTATATGAACTGCATACAGATAAAAGTTCCATTAGATTTGGAACATTTTAGTAAATTTAGAATGTACTTGAATAATATAAGCATACCTTAGTCAAATTAAAAGTCTTCTCTACAAATAAATCACCATTAAAGGAATACAAAATTTCTGTTTTGTCCAAATACACAAGTCTCCTCACCTTCAAGTTCCCTAGCTACATGGTTACCTTTTTATGGTGTAGATTCAGCTCTCTGAGCATGGTAAAGATGTAAATGACGTGTGAACACATTAGAAAGATGTTGAGGGACACAAAAATATGATGGGTTGATTGTGGTTTGAGTCCCACAACATTTATTACTGATAAATGATCATAAGTATTCTTTACAAAAAATATGTATATTAGCTTTTGCCTGTACTATCTGCATGATACTCACCTGTGTGCAGGGTTCACTGCTGCTGACAGAAAAGAAACATTGTTACTTGTTTTGCCTTTCTTCGTGCAAACATGCTAAGTGGCATTGTGTGGCAGTCTGCACTCTGGACAGGACTGAATGCAAAAAAATACACCTGCTGCATACCTTTCCCTGTGGTATCAAATGTAAGTTCATGGCCACAGCACTGGTGAGTCAGAGTTCTAATCCAGTACACCTCAGTTTTTATAAATGGTGTTCCACTGTAATTTATATAAAAAATAGCAATATAAAGATAATTATACATAACATGTACTCATCCCTCATTAGACCCATTACAGAATACAATGCCACATTTGGTGTGTACCTCTCAAAACATCTGCAACAATTGGAAAGGCTGCAGAAATACCTCACTAAAAGAATCACAGGCCTAAAGCAGATGCCCTGTGCTGACCATCTAAAAAAACTCCACCTATACTTTGTCACATATCGTCTACTCAGAGGCGATCTCTGCTTAACATACAAGGCCATGTCAAACTCAGAGCTGTTGGACATGCTACACTTAAAGAAATCCCAATCCTTCAGAGCTACATGCTCCAGGGATCTAAACCTTGTCATCACAATGAACAAAACATGCTGGAGGGATAGGTTCCTGACCCAGACTCCCCATACTCTGGAATAGACTGCCCATACATGTCAAGCAGAGCGCCTCTTTGGCCCTCTTCAAAAGGAACATTGATGATTGGGTGGGAGATAGGAAATTCACCCTGGGGATCACGTCAGTCACCCTGCTATACAAGGGTCCAAGGAAGTAAATACTGTGGGAAGAAATAGCCAGGGAATTCTTATGGCTAGGCTTGTATAGGCCCTAGGGCCGATAGCCTAGTACCAACCTATGAACCTATGAACAATAAATATGTATAGCAGGTTGACTGAGCATAGGCCTGTTCTCATGTGAATTATATGTGTACTGGGAAATATCATGACAATTATGGTTCTGTAATTAATTTTTTTCTTCCCTGTGGTGGACTTCATACTTTAATGACAGTCATCTTCTCAACTCACATAATACAAGTTTAGCTGTAAAACAGGATGTATTATGTAGTCTGATCCAGAACACAGAAATCTGAAATTAATACAAGTATATGCATTTCCAGTATATTGTCAGACATTATTCATAAATCACACCTGAAAATGCATAAACCAGGACCTTGTCTGGTCACACACATTGATGGTTAATTGACGTATAGCAACACTCACCCTTTAATGTGTAAATATTATTAATGACCATGTTTGGCAAATACTTGATGATTGGGTGGGAGATAGGAAATTCATCCTGGGGCTCATGTCAGTCACCCTGCTATACAAGGGTTCAAGGAAGTAAATACTGTGGGAATAATAGCCAGGGAATTCTTATGGCTAGGCTTGTATAGGCCCTAGGGCCGATAGCCTAGTAACAACCTATGAACTTATGAACAATGCCTGTGAAGTGAAATGCCTGGAATAATTTTTGACTAAGTGTAATTCGACCAAATGTATGGAATCCATATATATGTATATATATATATATATATATATATATATATATATATATATATATATATTACACACCCCTTGAATATACTCAAAAACTAAGCCTATTGTTGAAAACAATAATATTTTGTTTGTATTGAAGTATCATGCTTGGTAATGGTAAAATGATTCTCAAACTTAAGTTTTTACCAGCCGTCCAAACATATTTCAATAGATCAAGCATACCTCACTTCATATAGCAAAGGGAGTTATGTCTCAAGCCATTTTACCCATGTTTACTATGACTGTGTCATATGTATACTTGTGGTGCTAGGACCTGACCTACATAATGTGACAAATCCTGGCACCTGATACGCAACTGACTGTGACCCTTTTTTGCACAGTCAGGTGAGTGATGCATCAGTGTGTCTCACCTATGACTGTGATACTGGATTGTGTAGAAGTTTGTTTTCTGTGCTTTTGAACTAAATCAGTGGGAATCCTACACATATGTTTCATGATGGCTTTTGTCTGTGTTGTGTGTTTGTGAGGTTGCTGAGGGTTCATGTTTCTTAGGTTATTTTTAGGAGGCATTTTTGATTTAGATAAGTAACTGCTATGAACCTCAGCATATGAAGGCCTATGTGATGAGTCTGAGCTGTGTGTGATGGGTTTATTGTGGCAGTGTGTAGACTTGACCGCATACTTATTTGTTTTGGCTTTATGTAAGAGTTTTGCCTCTAATCACACTGCATTACTACATTTCTCACACTCTGTGCCTACTGGTTGAAGTAGTAATTTGTTGTCAGTAAAATATGTGACAATTGTTTCATTGTCTCAAAATGTCCATTCAACAAGGCTGGCTAAACAGATGGTTAGAGAGTGCAAATCCATGGTTCTAGATGCTTAGCAATGTGGACTGTAGGGTAGTTGTGCCTATGAGCTTTGTAGTTGATTTCCTGGTGGTGCCATCTGTCTAAAACAAACAGTCTAAGTCTACACACAAAAAGCAACACAACACCTAGTATAAACCTATCTTTCTAAAACAAACAATCTAAGTAAACACACAAAGAGGAACACAACATTTAGTACAAACCTATCTGTATAAGACACAGGGATGAATTCAATAAACCCTACATTGCTCACTAAAACCATGTGTGCAGTGTGGTATACACATGGTAGTGCATCGATTTGTATTCAGTAAGCAGCTCTATAGAGTGTGCAGAGATGTGCAAACTAGTTAAACATTGTGTGATGCTGATTACAACATCAGCAGAATTGCATGCTAATCAATCAAGCCAAATGGAGAAACTATTCAACAAGCTATAAAGCAATCATACACACTCAGTGCAGGTTTTGCCCTCAAATTCCAAAACTTATTGGAATACAATGATGGAAACTACTCTACAGAGACAGAATGTTAGGAGCTGCTGCTGCTTTTTGCTCTTCTGCATGTGTATGTGCAACAGGCTCAAGTATATGCTGCTGCTGCTAATAGACCTCAGCCAAATAGTAGAAGGGTGTTTAGACCCTGTTTAACTTCATGGTCTGCATGAGGTGGAAATAGTAGAATGCTATAGGGTGGATAGAGACACACTACAGGAACTCTGAAACCTCTGTCATCCTCAACTGACAGCAAGGGCAACCAAGGGGAACGAACATCTGTGGAAACCAAGGTGTGTGTAAATCTTAGAATTTTAGCTACAGAACCTTCCAGAGACCATCAGAGGACATGTTGGAGGTGTCACAGGCATCAGCATAATGATTACATATATTTTCCTCATCCCCCTAAGGACAGAGCTACAAAAATGCAGGATTTGTACCCCCATAGCACACTTTCCTGAAGTCCTGGGTGACATAGTCTACAGACATATTGAGATCAAAGCACCAGATGGGAAGCAGCAAAGGGTCTAAATAAACAGAAAGGGCTTTTACTCCATTAACTGCCAGGTCATGTGTAATGCTAAGGGAATCATCCTGAATGCGTATGTTGGCAACCACTGCAGTTACAATGACTCTCATATCTGGCACAACTTTCAGCTATACTAGTGATTTTCTTGGGGGGGGAGTATTTCCCAACGTCATTTACTGGGTGTTGCAGGCTATGCACTCGAACAATGGCTGATGATGCCCATCTAAAATACACGCACACACAAACACCCATGGAGGAAGGCTATAATGAGGCACATGCTCAAACAAGGAATATCATAGAACATGTGTTTGGGCTGCTGAAGTCATGGCTTTGATGACTAGAAACATCAGGGGGGGCCTTGCAGTGCAATTCCAGTAATTGCGCTGAAATTTTCACTATCTGTGTTATCCTACACAAAATTATCATGAGAAAATAACTTCAACAGGAACACCTAGGGGAAGGGTCACACATTCCACTACCATTGGCAAAGTCACATCAGCCACACACAGGTGAGGACTCATAGGGGGAGCCACCAGCTGCTGTGGGTTTAGGTAGATTTAGGCATGCACAATATGCCCTCACCCTGCCCAAGAGGTGAATAGCACACATGCTGACCACCTAAGGGGAACAACTTTCATCTTATTCACACACATACATTAAAATTGATGCCAGGCAACACTCACAAACTTTGCTTACCCATATAATGGCTGTGTACTGCTAGCATCACACAGAGTCAGCCCTGAATTAAAACAGTTGACTGCAAGACTACCAAGGTAAGTGCTGAACCTGGAACAGCAAAATAAATGGGTAAGACCGCAAATGAATGGCAGATACTTGCATTCTGTTACTTGTAAATGTACCTAATAGAAGGTGTATGAGTTATCCAGCAATGACATCAATATGTGACAGCACTGACTTATTTCAATAGATTTCTGCTGTTTATTAGCTAATAGGCATCATGCATCAAAAATACACACAATACAAAAAACATTCCCAAGTTTCTAATTATCCTTACATTCACACAATGAGAGCAATAAACTGCACTATCAATGATTTCAAGGTATTAATCACAATAGTAAAAAGGACTGTAAGAAAGCAGTGCAATTTTCAAAATAGCATCACCAACACACATATACAAAGCACTTAGACAGCTATGCACTCTGCGTATCAGAAAAAATACATATGTATCCTTGAATCCAAAAGACAGAAACAAGGTGATGGCACAGTTATCATCATTTGCACATGGTGTTGTTTGGGGAAGGGGGGCAGGAGACCAAGTCTAAAAGAAAAGTAGTGAGTGTGGTTGAGTAATAAAATCAGGCAGGCAGAAATGTAGCTAATTATCAAATGACCACTGAGACAGAGTGACCTGCAAGCCTCACAAATGGCTCGTGTACTTACTATGTGAGTGTGTTTGTATTGGTACTCAATGTGAAATATGTCATGTGTGCGTGTGTGTGTGTGCGTGTGCGTGTGTGTGTGTGTGTGTGTGTGTGTGTGTGTGTGTGTGTGTGTGTGTGTGTGTGTGTGTGTGTGTGTCTGCATGGACATGGCCAAGCTCTGTGTTAGGTCTATGCCCTTGCATGTCAGACAAGTGTGAGCCATACATGGTAGAGGTATCAGTTCATTGTCGCTGCCCCAACTGTGAGCAATGGCTCTGCAAGGAGTTGCACTGGCACGTCCATGCCCATGGTCAGATGTGCTGGTGGTACTCCAAACTTGAGCAGCATCTGCTGAATGAGCTTTCCTCATGACTATGTCCAGGTCCACAACCCCGTGCCCTACCCTGTCTGGGTGTGGACACCTCAACCACTGATAGAGCAGTGGAAGTCATGCCAGTATGTGAGCCGGATCAGGTGCAGCCACATTGGCTAACAGCAAATGATGATGCTGACCTACAGCCAAGTGGACGCTGTTCCCCTCCCAACAGACATTCCATCACAGATGCTGCCCATTCCATCATGTCATTTCTGATCCATTGAATCGTCTACACAGCATATGCAGTTACACATGTCAGCCTGTTCCAAATCTAGAACCCTAAGTATGTCCTTGGAAGCCTTAGTGGAATATGCCTGTGCCTCCATGATGGCCCTAAACATAAGTTGAGTGGCACATAATTACACATCAGGATCAGGCCTCCTCTGATCACTACTTCCAACACTCCTGCATGGCACCTTGCCCACACTTTGGCGATGATCAGAATCAACTGGCACTGAAGTCACAGTAACCACACTACCCTGACTAAGTGTGTCACCCTCAACCTGTCCAATATCTGTGGGCTCAGTGGAATGGATATGTGTAGGCATTCTGACTGTGTCTGAAGTAAATACAGGGGATGAGTGTGTCACAACCTCAGTGTCAGTTTCAACCTCTGCACCCTCCGACTGTGCCTCTGTTTGGCCACCATCATCCTCAGAGCCTACTGATACTCTGACATCAGGTGGTAGATATCCTACACTTCACTGTCAGGATCACCTGTGAAAATAAGTAACAAACAGAGGACCTAAATTACTACTACACTATATATTAAATCAATTTATATGATAAAGTAACAGTGATCACACAATTGCAGATAGTACAGCAAAACAGGCATTCATTACACCCACCTCACACATGCAGATAATTTATATATCTAAAGAATGGTCATTACTAAGCAAATAAACATTTGCTTATCATGTTTAGATGTCGTCACACTTTGTATGGAGTATGGTCCTGGAAGAAATAAAGCAAGGAAAGTATGGAAATTAACCATTTCAATGGGAATAACACAAGGAGACTATGAACACACAATCACCTATATGTCATTTAATAAATAGCTGAAACTGTAACTTGGCTGACACATCGACCCACGTCCATGTGACTGAACAACTGTATCATGTAACTGTATTAACTTATCAGTAGGTACGGAAATAAAATTCCCAGGAAGTATTATTCAAATAATATATTTTAGTATACAAGCAAATCTAACACTTGTTCTATGTAGGCTTACCTGGAAGCTGCTCCTAGGACAAACTCTTGTCCTCCCAGAGACATCAACAATGATGTCAATCATACAGTGTGTAGTTTCCACTGAGCTGTCTTGATTTCTGACAGTGGACAGAAACACTTCATTTGCTGTCAGTGGGGCTTGGCAGCAGGACCATCCCCCATAGCCAGTTGTTCTTGAGCAACTGCAGCTGCTGTCCACCGGGCTGATGAAATCATATCAGTGGCTGGGTGATGCACCTGCTCTTAATTCCTGCTGTGACCTACTAAATTGATATCATCACTAAGTGGCTCCAAATCTGCATTCTGGCAGCCATATCCCCACATTCTGTCTCAAGCAGAAAGGCTCTATGGGGCCTGAAAACCTGAATTATCACTTCATTTTCAGAGTCACTGAAAGGGAGGTTATGTGTATTTGGATGCTTGGGTCCCATAATTGTATGTGATGTAAAACTAAGATGGATAAAACACATAAATATTGCATAACTAATGTCTTGTTTAAGTATACATTTGTCAACATTACGCACTGGAAATATACTTTTCATTTAGTAAAACTGAAAGTTATGTGGTTGTCCCAGCTCCCCCTCACACAAAAACCAAGGATTGTCCAAACCAAGGAATACCACTTAAATAATGTAGTATGTTTCCCACTGAAATATCTGGATGCCTACACATTTTCAACAGGAAATACACTTTTGTTCTTGCAGCACACAATGATAGATGGTTTCCTCACCTCCAAAACAGCAAACAGATGAAGGTCTATACAAAACAAGAAATACCACAGAATGAATTGTATATATGCTTGCCCCACAATTATCAGGATGGGTACACATTTACAACAGAAAAGTCAATTTGTGATTGACAGTCACGCCTCACTGTACCCACCACTTCCTTGGTGGTGGCCCTGGGCCATCTCAGAAGCATAATACCTGTATCAGTGCATTACATTTATCTCCAACAGTATGCAATATTGTGAAATCAAATTAAAAAAAATAATATTGGTCATGACAGTTTTGAACCCATCTATCTTCAAGATGTAAATGTCTGCCAAAAGTGCCTATGCTAACAGTGAAGTATATGAACTGCATACAGATAAAAGTTCCATTATATTTGGAACATTTTAGTAAATTTAGAATGTACTTGAATAATATAAGCATACCTTAGTCAAATTAAAAGTCTTCTCTACAAATAAATCACCATTAAAGGAATACAAAATTTCTGTTTTGTCCAAATACACAAGTCTCTTCACCTTCAAGTTCCCTAGCTACATGGTTACCTTTTTATGGTGTAGATTCAGCTCTCTGAGCATGGTAAAGATGTAAATGACGTGTGAACACATTAGAAAGATGTTGAGGGACACAAAAATATGATGGGTTGATTGTGGTTTGAGTCCCACAACATTTATTACTGATAAATGATCATAAGTATTCTTTACAAAAAATATGTATATTAGCTTTTGCCTGTACTATCTGCATGATACTCACCTGTGTGCAGGGTTCACTGCTGCTGACAGAAAAGAGACATTGTTACTTGTTTTGCCTTTCTTCGTGCAAACATGCTAAGTGGCATTGTGTGGCAGTCTGCACTCTGGACAGGACTGAATGCAAAAAAATACACCTGCTGCATACCTTTCCCTGTGGTATCAAATGTAAGTTCATGGCCACAGCACTGGTGAGTCAGAGTTCTAATCCAGTACACCTCAGTTTTTATAAATGGTGTTCCACTGTAATTTATATAAAAAATAGCAATATAAAGATAATTATACATAACATGTACTCATCCCTCATTAGACCCATTACAGAATACAATGCCACATTTGGTGTGTACCTCTCAAAACATCTGCAACAATTGGAAAGGCTGCAGAAATACCTCACTAAAAGAATCACAGGCCTAAAGCAGATGCCCTGTGCTGACCATCTAAAAAAACTCCACCTATACTTTGTCACATATCGTCTACTCAGAGGCGATCTCTGCTTAACATACAAGGCCATGTCAAACTCAGAGCTGTTGGACATGCTACACTTAAAGAAATCCCAATCCTTCAGAGCCACATGCTCCAGGGATCTAAACCTTGTCATCACAATGAACAAAACATGCTGGAGGGATAGGTTCCTGACCCAGACTCCCCATACTCTGGAATAGACTGCCCATACATGTCAAGCAGAGCGCCTCTTTGGCCCTCTTCAAAAGGAACATTGATGATTGGGTGGGAGATAAGAAATTCACCCTGGGGATCACGTCAGTCACCCTGCTATACAAGGGTCCAAGGAAGTAAATACTGTGGGAAGAAATAGCCAGGGAATTCTTATGGCTAGGCTTGTATAGGCCCTAGGGCCGATAGCCTAGTACCAACCTATGAACCTATGAACGATAAATATGTATAGCAGGTTGACTGAGCATAGGCCTGTTCTCATGTGAATTATATGTGTACTGGGAAATATCGTGACAATTATGGTTCTGTAATTAATTTTTTTCTTCCCTGTGGTGGACTTCATACTTTAATGACAGTCATCTACTCAACTCACATAATACAAGTTTAGCTGTAAAACAGGATGTATTATGTAGTCTGATCCAGAACACAGAAATCTGAAATTAATACAAGTATATGCATTTCCAGTATATTGTCAGACATTATTCATAAATCACATCTGAAAATGCATAAACCAGGACCTTGTCTGGTCACACACATTGATGGTTAATTGACGTATAGCAACACTCACCCTTTAATGTGTAAATATTATTAATGACCATGTTTGGCAAATACTTGATGATTGGGTGGGAGATAGGAAATTCATCCTGGGGCTCATGTCAGTCACCCTGCTATACAAGGGTTCAAGGAAGTAAATACTGTGGGAATAATAGCCAGGGAATTCTTATGGCTAGGCTTGTATAGGCCCTAGGGCCGATAGCCTAGTACCAACCTATGAACTTATGAGCAATAAATATGTATAGCAGGTTTCATAAACTGCCTTCATCTGTGCTTGGCAATGTTACTCTCCTCTTAACATCATGCAAATGTGGTTGGCTTGGTTGTGCGGGTTTGCACACTGGCTGTAAAATGTAATATCATGAATTGGCAGTAAAACATTTTAACTATTGCCGGATGACCTGTGCAGACATGCCAGGAGCTAGGAAGGATGGTGCAAAATTCAGGGCTCAAAGATGGCATGTAGGCTGCTGCAGACTAAACCAGGTATAAATATCAGGCTGAGGACTGGAACAGTCTAGCCAAGGCTGTCTCCAGTGCAACTTGGTATATCACTCACTGGGGAGCAATGCAGGTATCATTATAACAACCTGAAATGATGCAAGCAGGCACAACTCAACCAGTGGCTGGATGAGTTTAGGATTTCTGACATCCCACAGTTGTGTAAGTATACAGTTAAAGCAACATTAAATGATAGTGAAAAACTGTAGAAAGCCAGGAATTGTATGCATATTGCTTCCATGTATCTTTTTCACTGCTTCTTTCTTTTTCAGCTACTCAGGAGATTTCAGTGAAGAGGGAGATGCATGCTTAATGATAAGAAAGACTCAGAAAAGCAAGGGGTATGTATGCAGCACATATGAACATGATTTTATTAAAATTATTGCTCTTCCATACATTACTAGCAACTTAAGCATGCATATCTGCATATCGTAACTGTAAAAGTAAGCATGCATGCTTCATTCTGTAGGTCAAGGTAATTGTAGGAGGCAAGTGTAATAGTGTACTGAAATTTCATGGATTCAATTCCCACAAGTAACAAATACATTCTAATTACAAAAGTAACATTGAAAATACGAAAAAACTAAAACACTTGTAAACCCAAAAAACGAAGTAGCTGTAATCCTCTCAAGACTTTAATATTAGTGCTTTTGTCTAAAATAATGCTTATACTTCTTCAGACATCCCTCTCCCAGAATGCTATAGTTTTTATACATTCATTAATTAGTTAATCACTGATTTAATTAAACAATCAAGTATGTAAATGTTTTAAATTGAATAAATCCAACCAAGAAGGGACTCATAGAACAAACACTGAGGTTGTCATACACATAAATACTTAAGAAATAATAAAGAGTGCACCATGTAAGGCCAAGCTGAACAAAACTCCAAGGCTCTTCAGATAAAATCAATAATCCACGTTTATTGGAAAACAGACACAAAAACTGCAGTGGTATAAGCGCTTTCGCGTTGCTTCTCAACGCTTCTTCAGATATAAATGCAATAAAAACCCCCCTCCCTTTGTACAAAAAACATGATGACATCACAACATTCATTAAAGCAATTAAACAGTTAAAGCAATATAACTTAGTAAAAAATAATAAAATAATAATAATAAATAAAAATATAAATGGTTATTATTAGTGCTTAAGGGACCTGGATGTTAAGAAAGGCTTAATGGATAACCTTTCATTGAGCCCAAATCTATGGGCTTGTAATTTCATTATCCACTTGCCCTCCCTTTCCTCTGTTCTATTTTTTAAATTACCCAACCTTTTCCCTGTGTTGACTAATTCCAAGACTTGAAAACTAAAACTATGTGTGCTTCCTAGTTCTACTATGTGTTTTGCGAGAGCATTTGTAATATTGCTTTTGCTAATAGCATAGGCATGCTCTCTTATACGCTCTCGTAGCGACCTAGTTGTCATACCCACATAGAACTTCATGCAAACTTTGCAAGTTGCTACGTATACTAAATTCATAGATTTGCAAGTGGCGTAATGTTTAAATAGATATCTCTTGTTGGTTATGGGATGTGTAAAGGTGTCAGAAGTAGATACATATTTGCATTGGTTACAGGTGTAGCAAGGAAAAGTGCCTATTTTATGACTCTGGGGTGTATTAAAATGACCTCGGTCATAACATAACAACCTGTTTAATGAGGGCATATTCCTGTACGCCACTCTAGGTCTTGTGTCAACTAAGGAACTAATCGTGTCATCAGCCATTAGAATGCTCCAATGTTTCCTAAATACATTTAGGATGTGGTTGTTCCTATTGGTGAAGGGAATGACAATCCTACTATGGTTGTCACTATTTCTGCGTTTAAGAGGCTGTGAGTGTCTGTATGTTCTGTTGATCAAAGGTGCTCCATCCGATTGTCTATGTGAATCACCCAATGAAATGGCTTCAGATACTTGTCTTTTGTTGTAACCTCTAGATAAAAAATTCTCAGCCAGATTCTGTTTATGTTTGTGATATGCTGTTGTTTGTGATGTTAATTTGGAGACTCTAACTATTTGATTAGTAATGATGTTATTAAATATATGCTTAGGGTGCATACTCTCTCAGTGTAATAAATTATTTCTCCAACAATCCTTTCTATAGAGTTCAGTGTCAAAGCCCTGATAGCTGTTAATTACTTTGACATCCAAAAAATCAATGGTATCAAAAGAATAGGTACACTCAAAACTAAGAAAATCTGTGGTATTATTGAGGTATGCTACAAAGGTTAAGAGTTGTTTGACAGTTCCCCTCCACAACAAAAACACATCGTTTACAAATCTATTGTAAAATACAAGGTGGTCAATAAAAAATGAATCTTTGTTCAAAACAAAACAGTTCTCCCATTGTGCCAACACCAAATTAGCATAGGCGTTGGCACAAGGGGTACCCATTGCTACCCCTTTGGTTTGTAAGAAATATTTATCTTTGTAGCAAAGGACATTATTTTCTAAAACAATCTCCAAAAGTGACATGTACCTATAAATTACACGTTCAGACAATTTATGTTTCACCAGCATGGCCCTAACAAAATCCATCCCAGTTGTATTTGGGATGGAGGTAAAAAGAGACTTCACATCTAGCGTAACTAACAGATCGTCTCTACAAAAAGAGGACGAACGACTATGATTGGCTAGCTTCTCAAGAAAATCCATAGTGTCTCTTAGAACATGTTTAACCTCAGTAAGTATAGGTTTCAATGCCTTATCAAGATAAATGGATGAAGGTTCGGTCAACCAGCCACGACTGGACACTATAGGTCGCATAGGTGGATCTAATTTGTTTTTGTGGATCTTGGGTAAGCCCCTAAACGAGGGCACCAAGGGTTTATCAACCACAAAATAAGTGTACAAATCATTATCGATAATTTCTGTTAGCATCAGATCATATAGGCTGGCATGAACATCTTTAATCAAGTTGTTAAGCTTAAAGTTAGATATAGGTAAATAGGTTTCAACATCACTAAGCATATTCTCCATTTTATTAAAGTAATGAGAGCTATCCATAATGACAACGGCACCACCTTTGTCGGCTTGCCTTACTACAATGGCTTCATTATTCTTTAACCTATGGAGAGCTTTCCTCTCATTAGTTGTTAAATTAAAAAACTCACATTTGGTGTCATTGTTGTATAGTTCAAATAGGTCCCTTTCTACTGCTTGCTCAAAGGCATCTAACAATGGGTGCTGTTGGGGAACAAAATACACATAAATACCTTGCTTAAAAACCTTTTCCTTTTTAAAACTGGAACACATTATGCCTAGATTTCATGAACGTTAAAATGTTAAGACATTAACAAACTATATTGCATTTAAAATAATCTAAAGCTTATAAAAATACAAATCAATATTCAATAAACATATAACTTTCACCTATCTAATGCTTTCAACTTCAAAATACATTTAATTGAGGCATATTCGTTAAGGCCCGGGGGAATATGAGCATATGTACAAATCTGCCACAAAAGTTCATTTTCTTCTTGTTTCAGCTCCCAAGGACCCCCCCCCCCCGAGCATTATGCTTTTCCTGATGGAGAATAGTAAATAGAAACTTGTGAGTGTGTATGACAACTTCAGTGTTTGTTCTATGAGTCCCTTCTTGGTTGGACTTATTCAGTTTAAGACATTTGCATATTTGATTGTTTAATTAAATCAGTGATTAATTAATGAATTTATAAAAATGATAGCATTCCGAGAGAGGGATGTCTGAAGAAATCTAAGCATTATTTTAGATGAAAGCGCTAACATTAAAGTCTTGAGAAGATTACAGCTACTTTGTTTTTTGTGTTTACAAAAGTAACATTATTTAATATTAATTTCATCAAAACTGGCATAGATGTCATGCTGTTAACTTAAACTGTATTATCTGTAAAAGCAAATATGCAATATATGCATATTGCAAAGATTATTTGTCACAATGCACAATCTTATTTTTGAATTTGAAATATCTATAGTGAATATACTACTAAAAGTATGTTTAATTGCAATAAAGAATGTATGTCACATATAATGGTTCTAATCATTTTTTCTCACCCCACACTGTATCTCTCTCTCTTTCTCTCTCTCTTTTAATATGTGTGATCACACTGTTCTGATGTCATGCTTTTCTGCCAAAAGACAAGATAATGTTCAGCACAGGGAGGTAGGCCAACTGCTTTGGCTCAGCCTGTCAGCCCTCTACTGGCATCTGCACCAACACCCAGAACATCTGGGATACAATCTGGCAGTACTGCTTCTGAAGTCCCTGCAGTACCTGTCCAATCAACATCAGGTAGCATTGTGCAGCAGCTGGCACATTAGTATGCTCTGGGAGTATTACTGAAGGTGGGGATTACATCATCCACCAGTAGCTGTCAAGGATGGTGCATGAGGTCTCAGAAAGTAGCAACTGTACACTCCTCAACCATCTGGAGAAGTTGCTTGTAGGTATCCAGAGAAAAAGCAAATATCAAGTAATCCAACAGGAAGCTGAGGAAGGGGGTAGTGATTATAATTCTAATGGTGAGGACTAGATTCCTACTGTCTCCATACTTGACTGGCATGTGTCTCCAATGTACCCTACCTATCTGCAATCAAGGTGCGCCCCAACCTTTTGTGCCCATCATCATTCATATGTCTGTCTTGTTTCTTCTGTTTGTCTGCACCTTCTTCCTCATCTACCCCACACACTTGACCCTGATATTCTTATATTTCTTCTTCAACATTCCTCTCTTTTTGAAGTAAAAAAAATGGGCACCTGTCCCACAAAATAAATCTCCCATACATAGCTCTCCACTTCTCTTATCTCTTCTTGACACACTGGATTCAGTCCAATTGTCTATACAACATGATTGTGCTGTTATCACCTATCTGTGTTGTGCTGACAGTATTAATTCATCCATTTTTTTATCCACGGTCACATTACTGAACTGTTACAGAAGATAAAGAAGTGGATAGCTATGGCTCTTTCCTAATTTCCTTCTGCAAATTGTTATATTGCTTTTCCTTTGTTCTTTCCCCTTGTGAATTTTGCTATTGTCTGGACTAGTCCTGTTATCTCTGTGCAATGTTGCTTGAACTCACTGAGCTAAAGGAACAAGGGGTTAAAACAGAGTAAAGGCAGTACTTTTAAACATTTACTCTGGTAGTTACTAGACTGCTGGATGTAGAAAAATGCAAATCATGTGGAATGTTGACATAAATCACGTAACTGATTTTTTATACAATAGCTTCAATGGTTCAATTCCAAATTTATCTCTCATCATTTCTTAGTGTGATGATATATGAGATATTAAAAAATTATCCTTGCACTTATCCCATCCATCCAAATAATAATCTAATGTCATGTGCAAACTGTCTGTACTGTGACAATGCATACAGCACAAAATCTTCAGGACATATGGCCAGGCAAAAATATTTACCGTATCTGCTAAGTCAGAAATAATCATTTCAAAACATCTACCACCCTTCTCATTTCTAGAAAGCTGGACGCACTATTAAATTGTGATTTTGAAATGAGGCCTGCAAAACATGTAATAGTTGTATAATTGTATAAAGGTAGACTCTAATGATAAAAATTGTGGAAGACACACACACACACACACACACACACACACACACACACTCTGCACTCTGTAGTCATTGCTTCTCACATTTGCAGGAATATTCACATTTACTTACGTAATGTGATCCTGATACCATGTGTAAAAAAATTAAATGAGCTGGATTTCAACACTGTGTTATTTGTGCTCTTAACATGTGTTCACTGCTCCTACACCTGCTGCCACAGAGAAAGGTATGCAACAGGTATATTTTTTTACACTCAGTACTGCTCAAAGTGCTGAAGGCCATGCCTCACTGCTTAGTCTGTTTGCATGAAGGAAGACAAATCAATAGAAATAATACTATTTTCCCATTTTAGCAGAGTACTGCATTTGCTCATTGCTTATCTCAGTGCAAATGGGGAAAGCAATAGCAACAGTTGTTGATGTAATAAAAGTTATGACAAAATTTACAATATAGTCTACTGTATGAACACCATTGTATCTGTCAATGATTTCTGCCATAGCATATATACATAACTACTTCTCAAGTTCAAGTTGTATTCATTAAATATGAATCTTGCATATGCAAACACTTTACTGTCATTCATGCAAATCAGTTTCTTGGTGATGAGCTCTGTAAAGAGATGGTTGGCATATATTAGTTTATTGCCCAGTTATTCTTTATCTCATCAAAAGGAATTTAAAAACATAACAAAACAAGGTACTTGTTATTCACTGAGTACATATTTAATCAAACGCATGTCTGCCCTGCACCCATGCATTTGAGAATGGATGTCAGCAATATGTCTAATGGCAACTACAATACAGAAATAAAGTGCATGGCTGCATTGTTACCTTTGTTAAAACTTATACTGACATTAGAAATTGGGATTGACTGATAAATGTCTTACTGTGGACATCAGCTCATCACAACATGAACACTCATACAGCAAGACTTGCATTCATGCTGTTTACAAAATGTGTGTGTGTGTGTGTGTGTGTGTGTGTGTGTGTGTGTGTGTGTGTGTGTGTGTGTGTGCGTGTGTGCGTGTGTGTGTGTGCGCGTGATGTGCTATGTACACAATATATTGAGAAACAGGTACATGGATGTCTCAGTTTTGCAACATGCATTCATGACAGCTTATTGCATATAGGTTAAGAAACTGTCTTTTAAATGTTGTGCACATTGCAAGTACAAAATCAAATCCAATGTCCACACCTTGTCACCAGTCTCATAACTGTATATGTTACCTGCAGCATAATGATTATGTCAACTTATATAAAGACCACTATGACAAGGAAAAAAATCATACTTCATTGATGGTGCAAATGTTAATAACAGTGTTCTTCAGCTGGAATAAATAGTTAGGGGTTCAAATTGTACAACAAACAAATTTTGTGTGTGCTTGTATGTGTAACTGTGTATCTGGGTAGTCTGAAGAGCAAGACTCTGTGTCCTACTGTCATTACTCAAGACTCATGGAGAGCAAAGTTTTACAGATGTACATGACTACACAGAAATTTAATATAGCCCTCCCAACATCTTCTTCCCAACATACACTGATGATGTCGTCTGCTTAAAAGTATTCTGCGACAATCTAAAAATCAGACTTGTGCCATGGCATTTGCATTAAGTACTACATTTCTTGACTCATATAACTAGCTAGGTAGGGGGTTAAATCTCACTGCAGTCAACTAGTGTATGTGTGCACATTGAGAAGAGCATGAGTCTGTGTCCTACTGGCATCACTCAGGTTTCACTGAAAAAAAGTTTTACCATCATACATGACTACACAGCAAGTTTATACAGCCTTCCCAACATACACACATGATGTCATCTGCTATAAAGTGTTGTGCAACAGTATAAATGTCAGACTTCTGCTGTGGTGCTTGCATTAAGTACTATATTTTCTATCTTGTGCAGCTAGTTATGCAGGGGGTTTAGTCTCACTGCAGTCAACTTCTCATTGAGAAAAGAATTGACAATCATACATGACTAGAACGCTAGTTCATACAGCCCTGCCAACAAGGTTGCTCGCAGGTAGGTGCAAGGGGGTGCACTTGCACCCCCTTGGATTTTCTTACTTTATCTGTGATGATTTGTTGAAATCGAAAAATGTACTGGCAAACCTATGCATTTTTCGACTTCAACTTACTCTTTTTTTTTTTTGTGTAAGCTGCATCATTCGTTGGTTTGGAGCCTGGAGATGCTATTGGAGGTTGCAGTCACATGATGAGCCTCAGCCCTCGGTTCCTATTTCTGACTGTTGACAGTTGAGGAGAGTTATCCAGATTAAGAGTGGTAGTATGGAGATTGAAGGAAAGGTTTTTGTGACCAGAAAGACATCTTTTAACTCACATTATTGGATTCATGTGGTGGTGGTGTTTACAGCATTTAAGGCACGTTAACTTGATCACAGTCACACAAGAAAGAAGCTCCTGGTATTTTTTTTTAATCAATATCAGCATTAAGCTTGGTGCTAAATGTGAAAGCAGCGCACTTGAAACAGGTGTCAGTAGCTTCCCACCTTGGCCCTAGTGTCTTGTAGTATGCAGCTGTGTCAGTGTCAAACCAAGTTACTGTCAGATTTCTGCCATCTCTGCTCCTTAAGCAAGGAAGGGTGGGCACTGTCCACGTTTATTTGGTTGAACTTGTCAGGGTAATCGAGTGAGCTATCAGGAAGCTGTGATCAGGCTACGATAAATGTTCTACAGTTGCGTTTAAAAAATGGGGAACAATTGAAGCAGTATTTTTATTTTTTATTTTTCATATTTACATTTGAAATGTTGAAAGGTATTTTTCTGTGTTTATGGTGTGGGGAATGTATGCACGGATCGCTGTTAGAGATCCACACTGCTTTGTCAGATCGTACGAGGATGTTCCCGGTTTAATTCTTCTTTTCTTCTGCTTGGCCTACGAACAAACAGTTTTTTTTTTCTTCAGGTAAGCTATTGGATGCCATTTCAGCCATAGGCACTGTTTTAACACTTTTCTGTTTCCTGACATATGTATTTTCTTGAAGGAGTCTGCAGGCATTCTGCCCATTGTCAAGCATCTTCTTAGATTATGGCTTCAGGTGCACGTTAAGTGCTTCAGCTTACTTCAAGTAATGCTTTTGCTTTGGGTATCATTGTAGTAGTGCTCTCAGTGATCAGATTGTTTTTCTGTAAATTGGGGGAGTTCAGCCAGCAAAGAAAAGAACACTGCCATTTTCAGTTTCCAAAGTAAATAGCAATGGAATGGGGTGTGCTGCAATAGTTGGACATTAGTTTTCTGCATCTGTTTTAATTAGTTGGTTCTTGGAATAAGTTGCAAATGCAGAGCTGTCCTCTTCATTGTTTGAACTTCTGATGATTGCCTTAGGCTACCAAACTGTACCATTTGCTGGTCAGAGCAGTTTTTACAGTCCTTGCTATATTTTATTTGTTTTAGCTGACCATTTAGTCTTCTGCTTAAAATACTCTAAGATTATTTATTCTGCTGTAAATTGTTGCTGGATTATTTTAGTGTTGTGAGTGCTTGTAACTTTTTGTTTGTGAGTAAATGAATGAGAGAAGGAGAGAGAAAAAGAGGGAGAAAATGAAAGAGAGAGAGAAAAAGGATACATGACTGAATGAGGGAAGGAGAGGATACAGGAGAGATAGAGAATGATTTAGAGAGAGAGAGGATACCAGAGATAAAGTGAGAATGAATGAGAGAGGGAGGGAGAGGGAGAAAATAAATGAGAGAGGGAGAGGATGGATGAGAGAGAAGATATGAGAGACAGAGAGGAAGACAATGAATGAGATAAGAAGAGAGAATGAATAAGAGAGGGAGAGAGAGAGAGGATAAAAGGAACAGAAGGTGCAAGAATGAATGAGAGAGGGACAACATACAAGAGAGAGAATGAATGACAGAGGTAGACAGAGAGGATTCGAGAGAGGGGATAACAAGGAGGAGAGAGCGGATATGAAAGAGAGAATAAGAGAATAAATGAAAGAGAAAGCTATGATTATGATATGCTGCTGGATAATCATCTTATTTCTAGATACATTGTTCTTTGTGTGTGTTTTTTGGGTGGTTGTTGATGCTATTACAGAAAAAAGTTAATGCTTTTATCTTTTGGAATCACAGTACAAAATTATATCTGAAGGAGTTGACAAGTAATGTACATATATCCTAACAGTTGTATTAAAATTATAGTTTTTTTTAAAAAACTCAATATTATTTCTGTCTCTGTCTTGCAGATTGTATTAATTTCCTGATTTTCACCAGTGAGTGCTATGGTATTTAATTATATACGTGTGTCTCACTGGTATGCATGTTTATTTCAAAGTACCTACATCTACATGATGTACTGTACATATCCTCTGCATTGCATTACTTTATAGCAACTGAGATGTGAAAAAGAAAACACCAACCCTTGTCTATAAAATAACCCAAGTGTTATCTGTTGGATTCTTCCTACTATCAGACAATTGCACAGAATTCAGGTGAGCCAGGTTCCAATTCCCAGATGAGGGTCAGTGTTTTCCCATCATGTTTCAGTTGCTAAAAAAACAATGCCACACAGAGGCTTTGCACTGCTGTGTGTGTGTGTGTGTGTGTGTGTGTGTGTGTGTGTGTGTGTGTGTGTGTGTGTGTGTGTGTGTGTGTGTGTGAGAGAGAGAGTGTGAAATGACCTAGAGTATTTATTTTCAAGTCCATTTTCAATGAATTGTGAGCTTCAAGCGTATAGAAGTTTACTGCTGCTCATGCTAAGTCTATTTAAAATGTGCAACTGTTTTGTTTAGCAAATGTTATCACTATTGTGGTATAGAATTTTAAGTTAGTAGCATAGCAGGTTGCATACTTGTGTCTTGATACAGAGGGCTTTAGCTTCTACTCCCACAGCATGCAAATTTGTATTTTAAAGGGGTAGGGTACTGCAGACCTTAGTATCCCCTCCATTGGATGAGACCTCTAGTAACTTTGAACTTCTTTTTCAGATTATCACCCATTCCCTATTGTAATACACCAGGTTACCATTTCTTTTAATGTAACATAGGCAATTTATTTTTCAAGGGCAACAGACACTGAATTTGTAGATGAAACACTGAAATAGAAGTTGTTTTATAGCAACAATCTCTTCATTAGTTTGAGATATTTTAAATGTCGAATTATTTAGCTGACTTACTTATGAAGAGATTATGCATCCTGACCAATATTGGTGGATTGTAATGACAGAAGTTTGTGTGGCCTTTTATGGTTGTTGTTTGTTTCACTGCTTACTGGAAAAATGTTCAAAAATATAAATTTTAAAACACACTCTAACAAGTGCAGTCCTTAGTATGTTCTCCTTTGGATGAGACACCTAATAACTATGAACCTGTTTTTCAGCTTGCCACCCATTCTCTGTTGCAATATACTAGCTTACCATTTCTTTTAATGTAACATAGGCAATTTATTCTTCAAGGGCAACGGCACTGAATTAGTAAATGAAACACTGAAATATAAAGTTGTTTTCTAGCAACAACCTCTTCATTGGTTTCAGATCTCTTTAATGTGGAACTATTCAGATGAGTTTTACTTCTGCAAAGATTTTGCATATTGATTGATATTGTTGGATTGTATGACAGACGTTTGAGTGGCCCTTTATGGTTGAAATCTTCTGAATAGGACAGGTTGTCATTATTGGTTCATATGATTTGTTTCATTGCTTAAAGGAAAAATGTTCAGAACTATAAATTTAAAACACACTGTAACAAGTGGTGCTGTATTATATAAGGGATATAATTCAAGTATAATTAATACAGTCAGGAAGGTGAATCAAATAATTTTGCATGGTTCTAAAAATGTGTGCAAGGAGCCTATGATTTGAAACAGCCCAAAGGTAAACTTACCCCGCCACTGGCCAGATGCATTTTCTTTAAATGTGGGTTTCAATGCTGTTTCAGTGAATGTGGGTTTCAAAGGTAGAGATGTTTTAATGCTAAGTCTGTTTTCACTGTAAGACTATTGCTTTGTTTAGGTTTAGTAAATGTCTATCAGTGTTTGTGCTATAAAATTTGAAATAAAAGTTGTAAAAGAAATCCAAATATCTGTAATCATTGTAGAAGTAAAGCATAAAACACTATGCACACTGAGAGATTTGAACAGTGTCTATGGCAAATGGGGAGAAATAGCCAAGTAATGGGACACTGGAATGGCTGAGTGGGTGGGGCTGTGTGGGCGGGGGGAGCTGTGTGGGTGGGGATCTGGGTTTGCACCGCCCTGCAAAAAATCCTGTGGGCTCCCTTGCCTGCCAACATCATTTTTCCAACATACAGTGATGCATCTGTACTATAAAGTGTTCTGTGACAGTACAAACATCAGAGTTGCTCTGTGGTGCTTGTACTTTTGTTTATGTTCAGTTAGCTATCATTCAGGAAACCATTTTAGCATGTGAAACACTCTTACTAACATCATCTTCCCAACATACACTGATGATGTCATCTGCTACAAAGTGTTCTGTGACAGTGGAAAAGTTAGACTTGTACTGTGGCACTTGTGTTATGTGCTGTGACCTACAGTTAGGTATGGATTCTAATCTTAATGCAGTCAACATGTTTTTGCTGAGTTAGCTCTTATTCTGGAGACCATTTTAGAGCAGCATGGGAGACACTCCTACTAATATTTCTTCTCACCAGACACTGATGATGGCAGCTGCTATAAAGTGCTGTCTGACAGCATGAATGTCAGACTTGTATTGTGGTGCTTGCATTAAGTACTGTGCTCTTTAGATAGCGTAGATGGCTAGGTGGGGAGGGTCTAATCTAACTGCAGTCAAATTGTGTTTGTGGTCAGTTAGCTTTCATTCTGTGGACCATTTTAGAGTAGCATGTGCGATACTCCTACTAACATCTTCTCATTAGACACTGATGAAGTTATCTGCTTGTCCGGCAGTATGAGAGGTAGACTTGTGCTGCGGTGCTTGCATTATGTACTGTGTTTTGTAGCGGGTCTATATTATATGCACGAAAACTGAATCGCGCGAACACGTATTGAGCGACACATAAAGAGCGAATATTCACAATATTGAAGGTATGAACGGAGACCGCCGTGGAGAATTCTTCGCTTTGCTTCAATGGAATGCAATCTCGGAGTTGGTATATTTAAATAGGGGGATGTGGGGGTGCAGGGGGGCTTGCCCTGCAGCATACAACAGTTAGTGACAGTAATTGTTCGTTGGTTTTGTCGTGTTTGGGATTCAATGTTTTGTGCTTTTGCCCTTTATGTGTTGCTCAATACGTGTTCGTGTGATTCAGTTTTTGTGCATATAATATAAACCCTTTTGTAGCTAGATAGGGGATTCTTATCTCATTGTGGTCAACTTGTGTGTTTGTGCATGTTCATTCTACTATCAGTCTGGAGACAATTTAAAAACTTCATGTGAGACTACAGCTATGTCATGCTTTCCTGTCCATTTCTTATCTGCATACACTTATGATATGATCCCTTCTAAAGTTCCCTCTGACAGTATTGCACTCAGATATCTGTGTTGATATGAGCATCAACTACTGTGTTCTCTAGCTTGTGTAGCTAGACAGTTTGTGGTTCTAATCTCATGGCAGACTACAGGTGAGTTCATTCAGATATCTGTGGGTAGACAACTTTACATCAGCATTTGAATCCACATCTATGTGAAACACTCCTCCCAACACCTTCTTCTCAGGATATGCTGATGCTGTAATTCTCTGTAAAGTGCATTGTGACAATGTAAAGTCAGACATCTGTGGTGATGCTATTGTTGAGTCATATGGAATCCAGTTTGTGTACCTACATAGGCCAAATGTTCAAATCTGACCTCATTCAACTGATCTGTGTGTATGTTGGTGGTATATTGCTGCCAGTATATTATCATAGGATAATAGGATCATATGAAGTTACTAGGCTATTGGCCCTTATAAGCCTAACTAAGAATTTAGCTCATGTTCTGATAAGTCAGCACCCAATGGTCCTATCCAGCAGGGACACAGGTGGAATCCCAGGGGTGTATTTTCTGCTTCCCATCCAGTTATCCAGGTTGCACTTAAAAAGGGTTAATGAGGTACTCTGCTTGATGTGGAGAGAGAGAGTCTATTTCACAGAAGGGGGAGTCTCCGGGACACAAATCTGTCCCACCAACAAGTCCTATTGATGTTGCAGACCAGGTTGAGGTTGTGTGTGTGTGTGTTACCCAAGTGGAGCTTGACTTGTGGATATGCAGCAGTCCCATTAAGGTGGGGTAGAGATCGCTTTTTTTGCCAGACAGAGGTCACTACTGAAGAGTCTGTATGAGATTTTAATGTAGGGAAAGGGCTTTCAGCCTATCTGTGTAGATGTTGGAGGCTCTGGATTCTCCTGGTGAAGAACTGGTCTCTACAGCTGCTGCATGTGCTTTGTGAGGTACATGTCAAAAGGGGCATTGTACTCAATAATGGGTCTTATACTAGAACAATAGAGGGATGTTATGACTTCCTTGTCCCTGGATGAGATACCCTTACTAATGAGGTGGGCCATGTAGAAAGCTTTCTGCACAATGGAGGCAACATGGTGGTCAAAATTCAGTTTGCTATCAAACTGGGTGCCCAAGTCCCTCATGACTGATTGCATGCTTAGGACCTTGATATTAATGTGATAATTTGTGGACGCATCACTTTCCCCAAAGGGAATGATGATGCATTTTTTGGCATTCATTTTCAGGCCTTGTTTCCTGGCACCAGTCATTTGTTTGGGTAAGACCCTCTTGGAGGATGTCAACATCATTAGGGGAACTGATGATGGCACCCAGCTTGCAGTCATCTGAAAACATGGTCAGCCTAGGTGGGTTCTATCAGTGAGCCAGTTTGATACCCATCTGGTAGCATACAAATTGATGCCTAGTTGAGAGAGTTTATCTATTATACCTGAGTGGGGAATAGTATCAAAGGCTTTGGCCAGGTCAAGGTAGGTGGTGTGCACCATCTTCCCCTCGTCCATGGCTTTGGTGACTGTCTCAAAGAAGTCAACCAAATTTAACAGGCATGACCTTCCCTTAACGAAACCAAACTGTGTGGGATAGAGTGTTTGGAGGTTGCCAATATCCTTGTTAATGAGGTCTATAATTATCTATTCCATGGCCTAGAAAATCAGGTTAGTTAGGCTGATGGGTCTATAATTTCCTGGATCAGTGGATGCTCCACCTTTGTGCAAAGGGATGACAGTGGCTGTCCTCCACTCAACTGGGATGAAGCTGGTACACAGCCTTATGTTGAATGAGGTGCCTAATGGTGTTGCAAGTTCCTGCCTGAGTTCATGTAGGGTACAGTCTGGTATGCTATTGGGTCTTTTGAATCTCACTTAGAAGAACCTTTAATGTAGCCCCATATATCCAAGAGCCCCTGATTCGCTCTGTCAACATAACATGCTTCCTGCAAAACCAAGGATGATGTCATCATCATAAATGCATACATACATACATCATGAAGCACAGCTCTTCCAGGGCCCTCTGCAAGCCATCTGCAGACCACTGTATGTGTGATTACTAATTCTGTCATGGGTTGGTGCACGTCTTGCTTCTGACAATCTCCCATGCGAAAACCTAAAAATAGCAGCTGAGGCCCTAGCTTATCCAGTCTCAATCTTAATAAACTGGTCCTTATCAGAATGCTACATTACTTCATTGTGGAAAGTATCCCATATCATTCTCCTCCATAAGGGAGGCTCCTTCACTTAGTTCCCCAACTACTGCCCCATAGCCATTCTCTCTCCACTTTCCAAGATACTTGACAGATGTATCCACTCTCAAGTTATGGACTACTTCCTAGCTAATAACCTCCTCTCTAGCACCCAGCATGGCTTCAGACCACACCACAGTACTACAACCGCTTTACTCTCTTTCACTAACACTATCCTTCACCACAAAAATAATGGCCTGTTCTTCTCTGCTATATGCCTGGGTCTCTCCAGGGCCTTTGACATGGTCTTACACAAATTACTAATCTCTGTTTTCACTAACCTATCCTTTTCACAATTCACTGGTTTCACAGCTACCTATCTGGGTGCCAACAATCCATTGTATGGCAGAATGATCTATGTCCTTGACTTCCAGTGTCACTTGATGTACCCCAAGGCTTCATCCTCGGTCCCCTGCTATTCTATCTCTTCACCAATGAACCATTCATAGCTACCAAACAGGCCTCACTCATCCAGGATGCAGATGACTCAGCCCTCAACTGCTCAGCCCCAACTATACCTGAACTGCATAAGGTCACTCAAGAAGCTTTCTTCTCTGTAAACACCTGGTTATCTAATACCCAATTAATACTCAACCCAAAGAAGACTAAACTCCTCATCTTCCAACCCACCAAATCTAATCTATGTGACCGCCGCTTTAATATTCCAGCAAGTGGCAATACCTTGATCTCCCCTACAGATCATACCAAATTGTTTGGTTTTGAAATTGATAATAATTTAAGATTTGACATTCACATTTTCTTAACGTAAAAAGGTTCATAAAAAAACTAGGGTCAATGTATAGAAACAAACAATTCCTCACCAAAACAGCAAGAACATCTATTGCCATGTCCCACCTAATCTACATTTTACTTTATGCCTCCCCTGTACTCACCAACCTTAGACAAACTGACCTGAATAAACTTGAGGCTTGCTACAAGAAAATTGCTATGTTTGCCACTGGGGCATCATATCACAGCCACCACTGTATCTCACTTAAGGAACTTGACTGGCTGTAACTCCCTCGGCTTGTTCACCTTAATCAATTCTATCTCATAAGTTATAAAACAATCCTCTGAAAGTTCCATCCTTCCAAAATCTACTCCAGCCCTACTGCACTACTCATCCACTTTGATCTAGTAGTAAAAATTTACTTCTAGTAACCAAAGTCACGAACTCAGATGGAGAAGTTCTATTCTCCAACATTATATCCAAATTATGGAACTCTCTCCCACCCACTATAACCACCTTGCCATCAGGCAAACATTTCAAGGCTGCACTAAAACACACTTAAAATGTCACTGGTTATGTCCATGCTCCAATCATGATTAATGCCCTTCCTATTACCTCTATTTCCTCTCCTCTTCTCTAGCCACCCTGCCTCCCACTGTTTGTTTACTACATTCATTTCTACTACAGGACTGGCTTTTTTTCCTATCATCCCTTGACCTCCTATGCCTTAGTCTCTTTGTCCCCCTTTTGCTCCATCCTCTATTGACATCTTTCATTTCAATTAATATGTACATCTCCAGTTGTTACACAACTTCCTACTTTTTTGACTACCACTATCTACTCATGAGGTTTCTTTGCATACTTCTTTCAACCTTTCTTCTCCTGGTGTGCCTCTTAGTCATAATAATATGTTTGCACTATGTGTATCTTTCTCACTTCCTCCCAGTTTGGTAACTATTACTAGTTGAATTTCTGTATATATTTGTATGTATATATTTGATTATTATCTGAAACTATCATACTGTACCTGAATATCCTTCATCATATCTATTTCAGTGTTATTGAAATTTTCTATTAATTACATATTAGACATCTCCATTCAAGGCTATGTTTGTTTAATTGTTATAACAATGTCTTCTGCATTTATCTGTTTTGAAAGTCTGTATTTCATTTATTGATTCTTCTTGCATTGTGGAGCTTTTCTACCAGGGCCTCTGCTGAAAATGGACCTGTGTTCAGTCAGAATTTCCTGGTAAACAAATGTAAATGAATAATCTACCATTTTATATAACAACCTTAGACTTACTACTTCGCTCAATCATTTCAAAGCTAACCTTAAAGAATATCTCTCCACACAATGGACATGCCCATGTCGTGAACCTGACTAACTACATATCTCATAACTTCTAGTTCCACTTCCCTAGCCCATTTCCCTAATTGCAGATCTCTAAAATTTCTCTTTCCTTTTAGTAATAAGGAAAATCTCTGATTTCAGTCTATTTTCCAGTATCTGTAACGAAATCAATGTTTTGTGTATAATTTCCTGTCTGTCCTTTTGTCTTATATAACATCTATGTAAATTTTCATTCCTGCATATGTAAGCTATATTCTCTTGTTGTAACAATACTTTGAATTTTGCAATTTAATTATGTACTTCTATTGTGTATTGGAGGTTTTCTCCTCGGGCCTCTACTGAAAACGGATATGTATCCAGCTAGACCAGCCCGTTAACAAATGTAAAATAAAATAAATAAAATAAATAATAAATTATATATATATATATATATATATATATATATATATATATATATACATATATATATATATATATATATATATATATATATATATATATATATATATATATATATATATATATATATATATATATATGTATATATATATATATATATATATATATATATATAGAGAGAGAGAGAGAGATGTGTGTGTGTGTGTGTGTGTGTGTGTGTGTGTGTGTGTGTGTGTGTGTGTGTGTGTGTGTGTGTATGGTGATTTTGGTTTAAATTCTATATTAACAGCTAGAATTGTATGTGATGTTGGCTGTTAGCCTAGTGATATCTTATGACCCTATGAAGATTGCATGTGTCAATGTTGTTGTCATCCACATGTGCTGTGCTGAGCTGTGGATGTAAGGCAGCCGTACAACACTGCATTCCAATCTGTGATTTGAGGTAATGTATCGATGAACACTGTGGCAATTTTATTACATGTGCCTTCCATTACAGATGTTGTAATATGCTTCTTGACAACTTTTGGCAGGGGATGAGGCCATGCATATTTTTGCCTTAGTAAGGCATTAACGTTCTACACATTTATTATTCAACCATCACAGTAGCACTTGCATTATGGCAAATGTGTGCATGTTTATACCTACCATCATAAAATGTTATGTAACAGACACCAATATTACATCATATTGATTACAGGGGCACATACGCCTTTTTTCATCCAATATTGTAATGCTGTTATATACACAAATATATAACCAGGGAAAATTCATTTGCAAGCTTGGAAAACTCATTGTATGCATAACTCTACTGTTATTTACAAGGTTTATTCATGTGTTGCCCAGCAGCATTGTGTGACTGTCAACATTTGTGTAATTAACTGTTCTGCATACACCATACCCACCTCATTGTAATGTGCTCATATATGGTGTCAGAGCCCTCGCAAACACCTTTCCAAAGGTAACCATATAGGCATATGATGTGCAACTGATGTAATGACATGATCTGGGTAGAACTGCATACCCAAGGTTGTATTTGGCAGTGTTGTCACAAATATTTTCTTTAAGTAAGTAAGTACACAATCTTAAGGGGACTACTCAGCTATGCACACAGATGGTTTTGGATGGCACTACCAATACTCAACCAGAGGCAATAGAAAACCTACTAGCTGACAGATTTGGGTCAAACTTCACCCCCTGATGCCACTGCTCATCACCCAATATATACATGCAAACATTACTGAGCATATTTTATCAAGAGAACAGCTCATCTGTGTACTCTCTAAGGCTAAAAATGGGTCTGAATTATAACCTCAAATTATTAAAAAAGTGAACGGTCTTTAATTGACCCCTGAAATTGAAAGAACTAAATCCCGAACACACGGAACAGGGATTTTTTTCCCAGGGAAAAAAAATTGCTGCTCTGCAAAAAAAAAAAAAATCCAAACACAAAATAAAGTGTGTGGGGGGGTGTCACCCCCACACCCCCGACTTAAATATACCAACTCCGAGATTGCACCACAGTGGAGGAAATGGGAAAAAAATCACTGTTCCATGTGTTCGGGATTTAGTGCTTTTGATTTTGAGGGGTCGATTAAAGAGCGTTAGTTCTTTTAATTGTTCGAGGCTATAATATAGACCCCCTAAAAACATGGCATTAAACATCCCAGTTTGCCTTACCAATAAATTAAAACATGACCTGGATAACACAGTTGGATCCCTACTTAACTACAGCATCCAGACAGGATATTTTCTGGCAGAATAGTGGTCAACAAAAGTCTGAACAAGTGGGGGGTGACTATCAACCGACACAGGTAACTATAGATCCTAAGCCTGACTAGCCTCATCTGTAAGCCAATGGAAAGAATCATTATGGATCTTATCAACAAAGACATAGATAACCTTCTGACTGTGTAACCAACCTATTTTTTATTCATTAAAGCTGTACTAATATTACATCATATTGATTACAGGGGCACACTGTTAAAGCAATTCTTGACTATTTAAAGTACACTAGGAATTGGGGGAGTAGGTTGTACATAGACAGTTAAGGCTATAAATGCCTGCATTTATACAGTACCATGTCCCATGCCATTGCAAAATTGGCAGTGTTGTGATAAATTGTTTTATATATAACACAAACAATAACAATAATGTCAAGACACTTGAATTTTGCCTGTATAGGAAATAATGACCAGAAATAGCCAGAGAACTTTCTTCTGCCACCAGAATCAACCAGTAAACTAATCTGAGCAAAATATATTAATATAGACACTCAGTAGTTTAGCCAAGAATGAATAAGTTGTGGTGATTCACTTATTGGCTAATACTTGTCTGCTACTGAAGCTGGTCTCATCACAGCTACACTCAGCTAGAAATCAATGTTCATTTGCTCCTTCTCTCACTAGAACTAATCCAAAGATGGATATTAAGGAGTAGGTGAGAAGCTCTTTTGGGATCAGCAGTCTTGTCCTATGGGTCTGTAGGCTTGTTGCATCTTTTTTTCTGGTAGATGCCCTGGGTAGCACACACAACAGTTCAGTGCAAGAGATAGGCTGCACAATGGTCCAAAGCAAAACCAGTCAAGGTCATCCTATGCACACTGCCCAATCAGTGACAGTCATGAATCAATGCTGTTGTGTTCCTTTTCTCAACAGAAGCAAAGCAATAATATTAATCCCAAACTGGTGTCTAAGAAGCAGTTTTCAGGCTTTCCAGCTGACACTAAATGATCAGATCAGCTACACACTTGACAACTTATAGGACATGATTGCATACTAATGGATAACGTGGTATAGGTACTTGATGTCAACTGTTAGTAAGTTTTCTCTAATCCCACACATTCCATTAAAACAAACGTGGCTCTGTATATTGGCTGAAAAAAGTCAAAAGACCAGTCTACTTGCCCAGTGAAGAAATAGTAAATCAGTTAATCAACAAATAAATAAATATTTGCCATCAGCAAGAAATGAACAGTGAGTGCCTGCCCCATATATCACTGGTTATTACTGCATACATAGTAACAGTCCATGTAGACCGATTTCCTGCCCATCACTGATAAATCATCAATTAACTGCCCATAGCTACCTTGGATGCATTTCTGCTGGTTGAGAGGACCTTCCAGAGATATACATACAAGCACAAGCAGACACACACACACACACACACACACACACACACACACACACACACACACACACACACACACACACACACACACACACAGAGACAGACACACGTGCGCACACAGGAACACACACACACACACACACACATGCACACACACACACACACACACACACACACACACACACACACACACACACACATGCATGCACATACATATATACACACAGACACTATCACAAACAGACACAAAGACAGACACACACAAACATGCATGCACGTACACACACATACACACACAAATACACACACATGCACACAGACCCAGAGAAAGACACACACACACACACACACACACACACACACACACACACACACACACACACACACACACACACACACACACACACACACACACACACACACACACACACACACACACCTCTCCCTGTGTTCCATGTTCTATATTTATTTGTACTAGATGAAGCTGCTTGTTTTGTGCTGATGCTTAGCCAGTGACCAGAGTCTCTGCACTTGTACCAACTGCCTCTGTGACACTGTGTTTCCCTCATCTTTATGGTCTCTTCAATCCAAACCCAACAAGTGTAACATCTAGCTTTTTTTTTCCCCTAGTACACAATCTCTCACCCATATTATCTAAGAAACTCCTTTCAAATTAAATGATGTGACCTTTGCTGCATAGACATCTGAATTTCTCACAAAGGAGAAGCCTTAACACTACGCATATTAAAAGAGTGGAGTGATGAATCAGTCAGGAGAGACTTAGAGGGCTAAGAGTCACTATCCTGCAGCAAATAGTCAGAATCCTTAAATTAGAAGTATAGGTGTGAAAATTCATCATATGTGCAGGACAGAGCCATCTACCCCCCCCCCCCACCCAAACACACTAAGTGTTTATTAAGTCTTTCAGTGATTCTGGCCTATACTAAGTGTTAGACTTACAGCAGGTAGATCATTTACCTATGAGTGAGTGGTCAAAGCACAGTTTTATTTTCCACTCACTGTTTGCCAACAGATAAATTCCAAAAATGATGAGTTGGAAAACCATGTTGTTGTTGTTGTTGTTTTTCTTTCAGCTTTTCCCAGTTAGGGGTCGCCACTGTGGAACTCCAGTCCTCTACTGATTGGCAGTCAATTTTTATGGTGCTGAGGTGCCAGCCCGATGCCCAACCTTCTTTAACCATAAAGGCCCATATATTTTTAACAGTGGGGCAAGCCCTTATGCCGCTCCATGTGGTGGGCTTTATCTCTGATACCCTCTATATAATATATATACCAACTCTAAGGTCACACAACAATGAAGAAAATTCAAGAAACAATGAAAAATGCATTACCAGCTCACATAATTCACATTCTGTGGCAAATCTCACAGCCACATGACATTTTCATACTACAGATCAACAAAGAATCACCCACCAATGAAGTGTAAGCATGCCCAGATAAACATATAAAAGTGTCTGTTTCATCCTTTTCCCTGGCAATCCATTCCTGCTATATGAGTTTTCTCCTGAACTCTGGGTTACAGGCAGCAGACAGGTGCACTGTATCTGGACTTATGAGCTGAACACGTAATATGTACCCTTCCTGCTGTACCCAGAAAGTATATCATGTCTTCGTAACTCCAGCACTGTGCATGTTGCCTAATCATACAAAGCGCTATTTCATTTGCAGGGAGTACAGGTTGTAGTACCATCCATGGCACTACTGGTCATGTTTAATCAGTATTCACTGCCTTTCCATGTGCCCTGCATTGTGAGCTGTGTACCTCTTTATGTCCAGTGTCATTTACGACACTGCTTGCTGTGCTGTACACCTACAATGCATGTGGGGCAAACTCTGCATGACATACATTTATTATGGCAGTACAGAGGTCACGTGCAGTTATGTGCTTTATTCTCTAAGCTACACCAATGGTGCAAAAGGATGAAGCCTTGATTGTGACCCAGGTAACACAGGTTTGATTAATATCTCAGGGACTTGACAGTCTGGCAGGAAAGGATGGTCATGCCCATCATACCTTTCAACCTCTTAGCTTAAGAAATCTGGACAAAGCCTTACATAATGGGGAGGGGGGCAAAGACCCAGAAATAGGGACAGATTTTAAACTGTGCTCTTACAAACTTAGAAAGTAGCTACAATAACATGGTTTGTGTTAAAATGCATTTTCTAAAGGATATGAAGTCTGAAATTCAAGTGTGTGTAATTATTTAGTAATTTCATTCCTCAGATCATCCAAATGATTTGCTAGAAATACATAAATTTTATGAGGAGCAGACCAAAATTTTGAGGCAAAAATCTGGACATTCTGTGAAAACCTGTACAGTTGAGAGGTATGATGCCCATCCATGTGGTAGAGGTGGAGTCCCAGATGGTCTTGTGCCATTCCTCATTAACAAAGTCCATGCTGCTGGCTGGGAATGCAGTCAAATGATGGGGGCCGGTGAAAAGGTGGGAATAGGCATGATCACCCAAGCCAGTGATGGTAGCTTATGACAGTTGAACATGAGGGAGTACATTACATCATCTCAGGTAGACATTAGTGGCCTCTACATTGACACAGTTGTCAATGTCATCACCCAAAAAAAGGGTTTAAGGCCATTAATACAAAATTGCTATCATGGCTGGAATATTGGTGAGGATACAAACTCCCTGAAGGTTGTTTGGATGATAGCATCTCTAGGCAATTCTTGCCCTAGGGGATCTAAGGGAATAAATCTCCATCCCTAGAGTATGAATGGCTTCAAGTCCAATGGGATGGGGCTTGATAATTGGTAGGTAATGTGGGAAAAACTCCAAGAACAAAAGTGCATTATTTTCACTCCAAATCAAACACAAAAATGCAGTCCTTCAACTGAGGCATGCTCTATCCAGTGAATGGAACATTAGGACATAATGATTATGAATCCAGTCAGGCCTTATTCTGATACAATATATCAAAATACAAAACAGAAATGGAGCTCATTCAGGGACTGCATTCAGCTTTATTCATAAGACAATCTCAGAGTGAATCAAACAGACTTCTTCAGATGGTATTATGCGTTGCTTGACATTCTTATCCAGTAGTCTTAACTCCCAAAAATAACAAAACCATATATTCTCTTCTACAATGATTTCTTTATTGTAGCACTCTTTAATGAAAATGATTATTTCTGTTTCATCCTAATAGGATAAAGACTCCCTTTGCCATCTAGTCTTCTCTGTACAGTTGAAAGGAAGACAACGTTGTTGTTGTTGTTGTGTCTTTCGGCTTTTCCCGGTTAGGGGTCGTCACAGCAGAACTCCGGTCTGCTAATGATTGGTAGTTGATTTTTATGTGCCGAGTTACCAGCCCTGACGCACAACCTTCAACGAAGGTATGCCCATTCACGCATGTCTCCACGCAGCAGACGCTCTAGCTGAGAATACAACAACTGTGGAAAATTCACTATGAAAAGAATAATGTTAGGCAGTGATCAGCAGCTGGCTTTAGTTAGTTATTACTCTACTGTACTGCAAATCATTATACAGAATTTCAAAAATATTTAGCCTATGTTTGTATATTTTAAAGATACGTATTTAACAAAATCAAATTTAATTTAATTCTGTCTTAGCTTTGTTGTACTAAATAAATCAACAAACCATTAAGTACCATTGCTTCTAAACTGAAAGTACAGCTCAGTTGCCATTTAAGGATTTGGTTTGCAAAGGGGACTATAATTGGAAAGTCAGTTGTTCCAAAGAAATCAGTGCATAGTGTAGACATGTTAGAGAGGAATTCATAATGTGCTACTAAAGTTAAACCTAAATCTGTATATATTTATTCCTTTTCAGTAAAGCAAATAACTATTGACAAGCTGGTTCAGAGTGATTAAAAAATACATAGGTACAACGCTATCCACAAATTTGAGAGGTGTCAAGAAGTTATATTTAGGCAGAAGAATTTTCAGTTCAGCCTGCCTCCTTTACTTTATCCATGTTGGCCAAATTAAAGAGGCAGTTATATGATAAAAATGCAGCACTGGTCATCTAGCTTCATATTATCATTTAATCATATTTCTAATATTCTGAAGGAATTTAGTTGTTTGAAACTTTATTCTAGCAATGCACAGCCAGCTATTTTATTTATTCACTCAAATGGAATTACATATGACACAAATAAGCAGTACCTGCTCAAAGTTATTGATACATTAATCACAAGGCAATGGAGGTCTTGGCAGAATTAAATTATTCTTTTTATTGAAAGCAGAATGCCAGAAGCTTGTGTCATGCAAATCACCGTAAAGATGAAAGAGCAAAGAAGATAGACACGAAGGTTATTTTTTTCAAAACAGAAATAAAACTCAACAGTTATGCTCCTGTGGCTTTGATTTGTATGCTGCTTGACATCGCTGTGATTTAATGGTGTAAAATGTACATGTCTGCAAGCTTATTTACTGCTAAAGGTAAAAAAAAAAAAAACATGCCTGCTGATCTTGCTAACACACAAAATCATTACTTAAATTATCAAAGTTAATCACGTATTTCTTGCTGTCCAAGGAAGTTGTTAAGTTTGATATATGCTACCAAGGTTTAAGCTACACAATGTTTATTTCTGGTAATGGAATACTTAATGCATTGAAATTCCTGTAGCATTTTTCAAACATCTGAGTGTAAGCGAAGTATACTTTTAGCAGTTTCTGACATTATTAATGTGTTGTGGCACTCTTACTGAAATCACTATGCTCTGCCTCTGAACCCATTTGCTCTCATATATTTTTATTTCATTTGTTCATTGTGTGTGTGTGTGTGTGTGTGTGTGTGTGTGTGTGTGTGTGTGTGTGTGTGTGTGTGCGTGTGTGTGCGTGTGTGTGCGCGTGTGTGTGTGTGTGTGTGTGTGTGTGTGTGCGTGTGTGTGATGTCTTAAAAGAGAGTGTAGTTATAGAAATACACACATTACTTTCATTGTCTTGTAAAACATGGACTGAACTGACAAGAGCAAAAGGAGAGAGGCAGTGTAAATTATTAGCGTCATAATTGACACACCATTTAAAATGAAATAATATTATTTTATAAACATATTGACATTGTCAGTGTGTGTTTCTTTCATTGTAGGCTGAACCAGGTACTACAATGTTGTTGTATTTGGAAGAAATGGCAGGTTACATTTGTCTTTCAGTTTGCTCATTTCCTTTTCAGTGTCATCATTGCTGGTAGAATAAGTGACATCCTCTATATGCTAGAGCATTCAAACATTTGGCTTCTGTACAAAGGTTTGTCTAGTTATTATTTGTTAACTGGAGAAGTGAGCTAATATTATAAACTCTTTACACACAAAAAGGAGTATGATTCAGTGAATTAGGAAGAATATGGAAAAATAGTAAAGGAATACAGAAAAGATGCAATGAAAACAAGGATGGTATAAGTAATAAAATCTAATCTCGCATGAAACAACTAGATTCTAAATCAGAGGCTAGAAGATAACCAAAGATTAAAGCTAAGGATGTGGGAAAGAGAGGAATAGTGAGATACTGAACAGAAGGATGTAAGGATGGTCACAATAAGCAAAAGTTCGAAAACACTAGAGAACGTGCAGCAAATGGAGAATGAAAGGAGGCTAGACAATATGGAGGGGAAGAAACTGGAATAAGTTATGAGCAAGATACAAGGGATGATGACTGAGGTCAGCATGGATAGAAAGGGTACTAAGGAAAACAGGGCAAAGTTTGGAAAGAAAAAAGTGAACAACACAGGTAAAAGAGCAATGGATACAAAAATGGGTACATTTTGCTGGAGATAATACCTTCACTACTATCTGGGGAAGCTAAAAGTACACTTACAAGTAAAGTAAATAGCAATGGGAAAAGGAGGAGGAAGACATCACCATCCCCCACTCTGGAATCATCGATAAACTTACTAAGCTGGGCATAAATCCCTACATCACTCGATGGGTTGCCAACTGGTTTACTGACAGAACCCAGACTGTAAAAGTAGCTGACTCCAAATCCAGCTCCAGACAAGCGACAAGTGGAGTACCTCAGGGTTCAGTCCTGGGACAGTTCTTGTTTGGCATCTACTTCTTTGGGACTCTGGCTAACAAAGTTCACAGATGACTGCAAACTGGGAGCCATTATTGAATCCCCAAATGATGTGGATATTCTACAAAAGGGCCTTACATTAACAGATGCTTGGTGCCAGAGCCATAAGCTCAAGCTTAATGCCAAGAAATGCATAGTTATCCCCTTTGGGAAAAAACATGTACCCATGAATTACCACATAGGTGGCAGTACATTAAACACCGAAAGTGTAATGAGAGACTTAGGGACACAGATGGACAGTGGTCTCACCTTCAATAACCACATCGCCACAACAGTCAGGAAATCCTTCTATGTGGCACACCTCATCACTAAGGGCTTTTCATCCAGAAAAAAGGAGGTCATTGTCCCACTGTACTCATCCTTCTTTAGACTCATTATAGAGTACAACACCCCGTTTGGTATGTACCTCACAAGACATCTGCAACAGCTGGAAAGGCCACAGAAATATCTCACTAAAAGTATCACAGGCCTAAAGCAGATGCCCTATGCTGACCGTTTAAAAAACTCCAGCTATACTCTGTGGAAAATCGTCTACTCAGAGGTGATCTCTGCTTAACATACAAGCCATGTCAAACACTGAGCTGTTGGACGTGCTCCACATAAAGAAATCCCAATCTCTCAGAGCCACACGCTCCAGGGTTCTAAATCTTGTCATCACAATGAACAAAAAACATGCTGGAGGGATAGGTTCCTGACCCAGAGACTCCCCATTCTCTGGAAAAGACTGCCCATGCATGTCAAGCAGAGTGTCTCCTTGGCCCTCTTCAAAAACAACCTTGACAATTGGATGGGAGACAGGAAATTCACCTTGGGGATCATGTCAGTCGACCTGCTAGACAGGGGTCCAGGGAAGTAAATATTGTGGGAAGAAATATCCAGGGAATTGTTATGGCTAGGATTGTATAGGCCCTAGGGCCGATAGCCTAGTACCAGCCTATGAACCTATGAACCTATACATAAAACAAAAGGAAGGAGAGGGTAGAAGAAGAAATGAAAATAAATAATGATTACAATGAAATGTTTCTAGATAGAGAAATAATGATTGGGATAAAGAAAGGAAAGTTAGGGGGATGGTGTGAAGAAGGCCAGATGAGATTGTGTAATACATGATATCTTATTCCAAGGAGACTGACAAGTAAAGGAAGGACAGGAAGAGATTAATGTTGGAAATGTGTGAGACAGAACAGGCAGAACTAATACTCATGTTCTCTGAATACAAATGGAAAAAGGAAATCCAGGAAATGAGATGAGTGAGATACAGAGCAGGCGGAAGCTTTACCTGCTGGGTCTGGACTCAATCTAGTATTAGACCAATAGAAAATCAAGACATTAAAAATGTTGCTAATGAGTGGGGTAATGAACACGATAATTATCAAAAGCTGTCCAGGGTAAAACTGGGCTGAATATTGAAATGCAATAATCCGCAATGCTAAAATACTTAATAAGGTAATAAGAAAGGCCACCTGATGAAGAGAAAGGAAAAAGAAATAGTCAGGAGACCTCCAGCGGATGTGATATGCAGAATAAATATCATTACCACACCAAGTGGGTGTTGACTAAGATGAAAATGAGGTGGAAGAGAAATAGGAAGGAACAGGCTGAGGTAACCCAATATATTAAGTGCAGGGGAAGGAATACACAATGTAAGAAGTAAAAGCAACAAACATATGCATTGAAGATATGGGAAGATGGAGGCAGTGGTACAGGAGAGGAACAGGAAAAAGGAGACATTAAATCAAAGAGAATGAATGATAAAATGAAACAGTGATACAAGTTGTGAACAATATAACTGTGAAAACATGAACACTGTATTAAAATATTTGTTATGTTAGGACATGAATGTGTATCATGATAGACTACAACTTTATGTAAATGTAACAAAAATATTTACTAAAAGTGGCCCAATCCAATACTGAAATGAGGAGACAACCTTTTTCCTCTAGATAATAGCCAGTCAGGCTATCACAACTTTTCATCTCCCTTTTCTTACCTTTCACTGAAGTACATTTGGGACAGGTAAATCTCCCCTTACACTGGGACTCCACGCAATGCTTTAACTGAAAATGTTTCCAAATAGCTCCAACTTCATCAAAAGCAATGCAAAGCTATCCAAGCTGAAGATGTTCCTCAATGAAATGGGGCTAGTTGGCAGTGAACAGTTTGCTTACCAATATATGCTTTCCACTGCATCCAGAGCCGAAAAAAAGAGCATCATTTTCTAATAACATTCCATCAGCTTTACTACTTTTCCCACATTTTTTGAAGAATGTTGATAAAATACAGTAAATGTGTTATCAGACCCCTCAGGAGCCCATCCTAAACTATGCTGGCCCTAGTAACCAAGTATAACTGCTAAACAAACAAACCCATATTAATTTAGTGCTATCTCTTACCACAAAAGGACATACTGCTCTCACTGCAGTCAACAATTGGTAGCTACCCCCACATGGGAGACTCATTTTGTTGCCCATCTAATACTGATTACTGCATCACACTAAGACCCTTATTATTACCAAAGAACTTGACCATTCACACTTGAATTTTCTTTATGTGAACAGGAATTGATGGAACTTGCAGATACTGCACCAGGATACCATATGTGGCAGAACCATCAGGCCCAGATTTTACTCACTTGGACAGAGCAGGAGTGTAACTCAGAGGCAGCTGAACAAAATTATAATAGCAGGGGAGATTCAAGAAGATATAAAATCAAAACAAAAGTTAAGAAAATGCTACTAGAACAGTGTAGGTCAATAAACAGACACAAAGATATGACAGGCAGTGAACCATGATTGAATCACTGGGATGGTGTCTACCTGAGTGAAATGAGCAGGGACAATGTTTTCATTCTGTTAATTGAAAAAGTAGGTAACATATTGCAGAGCATAATTGGAAGTAAAAAGGGAACACAGAAGAATTACTAGCACAGAACTCAGTGGTTTGTTGAGCAGTAGACCCGTGAATAAGGATACCAGCAGGGCAAAAACCTGTTGCTATGTGACTCTGGCATGGAAACAACAGCTCTCACTGGAGAACAGTGCAATGCTAAATATGACAAACTGGGACCAGGTAAAGGCCTACTATGGAATGCTAGTTCTGACCAAGATGTGAGGTGTGGCATGCAGATGAATGTTGCATGATTTAACTGTAGTTAGGAAGGCAAAACTGTTAAAAGTTTAAAAGGATTTTTATAAACAACATAACTAATTATGTGACTGCTGAGCAATGATGGAATGTAATATGGCTGTTAAACTCATATGGAATTAGGTAGTTATAATCTGAATATTTAATGTGATAGAAATTAGTGAAATGTTGATAAGCAAATGGAGTTTTATGACCAGGGTAATAAATGCAATATCTATTCCAAAAAAATAAAAGCATGTACAGTAAAGGAGGGAAGACGTTGTCAATAAAGAGATACTTTATAAAACAATATGTCCTTGGTGGACCCACCTTCCCTTCATTTGTTACCTATTCATTTACTGGAACTGTTTCCATTTCATTTGCCAGGCACAAGAAAGAAAGTTAGCTACAGAAAGAAGGGCACCACAATAAAATTAGAAAACATAGATATTGGAAAGGTAGAAGACTGACAGGAACAGGTTAGAGAATCTGAGAAGGATGATGATGTCAGCATAAGACAAATAGGGTAACATGTGAGGTCCTATGACGATGTCAGCATAAGACAAATAGGGTAACGTGATGTCCTACCTTTAAAAATCACAAACTTTATTGTCATTCAGAACTAAACCTCAGTATAGCTGAATGAAATTGTGACACTTTGTTCCTAGTGCAAAAACATACATACGGAGAAGAAGAAGAATAAAATAACATAATAAAAATAAAGTAAAAATAGAATAAAATAATAACATAATGACCAGACACACTTTATATATAAACAGAACTGAGTAACAACATGCGCATGACATTACTATAACATAAGAACTAAGCAGCATATGGAATGGTCAGCATGAATATTGCACAGTGTAATTTATGTTGCACTTCATAGAGCCCTATGGTAAGGTAAGGTGTGAACCAATGTTAAATATACACATTAGTTAGTTATGGCACATGAAAAAGCTTAATACTTATAATGCAACAAAGCCTGAACATGTAAGGATCTGTACAGTCAGATAAATAGTATAACTATGTGATATGAGGGAATAATGCACTGACGGCCCCCTAGCTCATTTTCACAAGAGTTCAGTAGTCTGATGGAGAGAGGAAAGAACCAGTTGTTAAGTCTAGAATTCCTATGGTGCATATTTCTGTATCTCCTACCTGAGGAGAGGTGGGAGAACATACTGTTTGCAGGATGTGAAGGATCATTGGATATCTTCCTGGCTCTACTGATGCAGCATGACTCATGTAGGTCTTCCAGAGGTGCAAGAGAGGACCCAATAATTTTCTCAGCTACCCTTGCAACTCGTCTAAGAGCCTTATGATCGGAGGTGTTGCAACCCCATACCAGATAGTGATGTTATTGGTAAGGAAACTTTTGATGGTACCCCTGTAAAAAGTTTGAAGGATGGTCTTTGATAGTTTGATAGTTTTGCCTTCCTCAGTTTTCTTAAGTAGTGCAAGCATTGCTGAGCTTTTTTGACCATGTAAGATACATGGACTGACCAGGACAGGTCCTTAGTGATATGTACTCCCAGAAACGTTGTACTTTTGACCCTTTCCACTGTCATTCCTTTCATCTCTAGAGGTTGGTGTGGTTCTTGAGACCTTCTGAAATCCACAATCAGTTCCTTAGTTTTGCTGATATTCAGCACTAAGTTGTTGTCACACCAGCCCAACCGATGTTCAATCTCACTCCTGTAGGCTGTCTCCTGTCCGTCTTTGACCAGACCTATGACCATGGTGTCATCCATGAATTTGATTATTTTATTGGACTCATGTCTGGCCATGCAGTCATGTGTCAGCAAGGTGAATAGGAGAGGACTTATGATGCACCCCTGTGGTACTCCTGTATTCAGGGTTATGCTTTTGAAACTGTTGTTGCCCACACACACCCTTTGAGGCCTTTCTATGAGGAAGCTTAGAATACAATTACATAAGTGGGAGTTGATGCCCAGCTGTGGCAGTTTCATTATCAGATTGTGAGGGATGACAGTACTGAAGGCAGAACTGAAGTCTATGAATAGTAGTCTTGCACAGCAGTTCTTGCTTTCCAAGTGGATCAAAAGTTTCATGGACAACTAGGGAGATGGCATCTGCTGTACTACAGTTTGCCCTGTATTCCAACTGCAATGTTTTCAGAGTCACTGGTATGCTTGAGGCTATGTAATCTTCAACCAGCCTCTTAAAACATTTCATCACTGTTGAGGTTATTATTTAGAGTTGTTTGTTGTGGTTTCTTGGGTAAGGGAATGATGGTCATTTTCTTGAAGCATTTTGTACACTGGCTAGATGTAGAGAAGTACTCAAGATGTCTGTGAGTACTGGTGCCAGATCTTTCGCACAATCCCATAGTACCCTACCCATGATGTTATCAGGGCCAGCTGCTTTCCTCGGGTTGACCCTTTTCTAGGTTCTGATGACATTAGATGTGTTCAGGCTCAGCACTGGTTCATCTTTGTCAACAGGTAGTTTATTTGCCACCATTTTGATATCGTCATCAAACCTTCTGAAGAAGACATTTAGTTGGTTCAAAAATTCAGTGCTATCACCGCATGAAGCTGAAGCAGGTTTGTAGTCAGTGATGGTTTGCATGTCCTTCCATAGTTGTCTGGTATCCTTCTGGTTACTAAAGTGGCCCTGGATCTTCCTACCATAGCTTCTCTTTGCATCCTTAATACCTTTGTTCAGTTCGGCTCTGGCAACCCTTAGAGCATCCATGTCATTTGATCTGAATGCAGCATTCCTAGCTTTTACGAGCTTGTACACTTCACTGGTTAGCCAAGTCTTTTGGCTTGTCTGTATGATGATGCACTTGGTGGTTGGTACATCATCCACACATTTTCAAATGTAGTCCATGACTGACTCTGTGTATGTAGCCAGGTCAGTGTGGTTGTCTATCATGGCTGCCTCTTTGAACACCAGTCCGTGCACTTGAAGCAGTCTTGCAGAGTTGAGACTGCTCCCTCAGGCCATAGCCTTATTTGTTTTCTAGTTGGTTTGCTAGTTTTCATTAGCGATTTATATGCAGGAACCAGTATGATGGCTAGGTGGTCAGAGCTACCTAGATGTGGATAAGGTGCTGCTTTATATGCTTGCTTAATGTTGGTATATACTTACAAGTGTGTTTACCCCTCTCGTGGCAAAGTCCACATGTTGGTGGTAATGGAGTAATGCTGCCTTTAAGATGGCCTGGTTAAAGTCCCTTGCAATTAACCATTACAAGCTCTGGGTTGCTGTTTTGAACATCATTCATAGACTGATAGAGAATAGATAGTGCTTCATTTGTGTTTCAATTGGGTGGAATGTAGAATGCTGTAATACATACTCCATTGAACTCTTTAAGCAAGTAGAAGGGTCTGCATTTTAAGGACAGAAATTCAATGTTCTCTGAGAAGAAATAGTTAACCACTTCACAGTTACTACATCAGCTGTTATTTACATAAATACACACTCCTCCTTGAGACTTGCCACAGAGTAGTTGAATTATGTCTGCTCTAAATGTCATGCCCTCTACATTTACTATGCTTTCACTGATATTAGGATTAAGTCATGTTTCAGTAAACACAGACTGCTGCCTCTCTCCTTGTTTTGTGAAGAGAGTTCCAGTCTTAAGTAATTCATCTTGCTTACAAGTGAGCATACATCTACCAGCAGAATGGAAGACAGTGCAGGCCTGTGAGGGTTAAATTTTAATCTGGTTGAAATTTCTGGTCTGGTGCCTCTTTTTCTCAATCTACTGCATCTTTTCGTTTTTAAGTGTCTGTCAGGAGCCATAAATATATGATTAGCCAAATGTTCACATTCCTGTCTATGATCCAGCAAAATACCCAGCTGTAGGAGTTCTTGTAGTATGTTAGGCCTTGCAGGCCTCTCTGTAAACAGCTGATAAAACAGGCAGCACAGTGAGATTTTAGATCCCATTTCTAACAGTTTAGATCCAATATCTAACAGTTTTTAGTGCATTGTAGCTTAATATAACTTAATTTCCTTATTCTGTAACTGATTTTCCTGATGTTTCTGAAGAAAAAGAAGACAAATAATGCACTTTCCTGGTGGGATCTGAAGCAGCCACTACTACCATACAGGGCACGGCCATTTTTTTTCAACACCCAAGCAGAAATACATGACTGACAAACAAAAGATAGAGAGAATGTAGCCATAAAAGAGGTAGCAGGAAGAGAATTTGCTAACATCAAGAGGGCATCCTATTGTTTGCTAAGGTTTCTGGGATAAAAAAACTCTACTACATTGTGAAGCAGCATTTATATGCTACGAAGAAATCCAGTTCCTCCCACCCTAACAATAACATTTGAGAATAGGATACACAGAGAATATGAAGAATAGTTGGCCAAAAATTGAAGAGACATTGCTCAGTATTTTGGGCAGATCATGGAACCCACTGTGTGATTTGGAATAAGTCACTCAACCAGACAGTAATCATGGGTCAACAGTGATGCAACACATCTGTATTGACATGTTTTACCCAGTTAACAAATACATTAGAAAGAGAGAACAACAAAGCATGGTACCTGACAATACCTGTCTTAGGCAAAGGACTAATCTGCCACTAGAGCTCAGCGTAAGACTAACTGATCTCAGAGGAAAGCTGCTCAAGGAAATATGTCTCATGGCTTAATAACAGTATGGATGTATGAGCTGCAAACATATGTGACTGAGTTGGATTTATTTATTTTATTATATTAGCTTTTGTTCAGCAGGAAAGTCTGACTGGGTTCATTGCCCATTTTCAGTAGAGGCCTAGGGAGGCAAACTTCAGAAAACAGTAGATCTAAAATATTACAAAGTTTTTTAAAATCTAAAGAAAAATATTTAAAAATAATGGAATTCATTCAAATTTAATAAAACAGGAAATATCATTCAAAGATATACAGTGTATTATGTATATAAATCACTGCCATTGATCTGAGCACTGGAAATGATTAAATGCTATACAAAAACACAAAATAAAATTAGGTAACCTTGATGTGAGTACTAAATTGCTGGAAATTAATACAATTGCGGAATGCAAATTGAATGTTGTGACCATGGTTATAAATCCTGTATCTTTTCTTGAAAATGAAGATGCGTTCAGTAAATCAATATTATCATTACTAAATGGGGGAGGGGTTAACAGGCCACTTAGCCTATAAAGACAGGGAAACAGAACTATCATACAATAGGGCATATACTGTCTGAACCTTCTGACTAGCATTTTCAGATTTTGTCCTAGTGGAAGAAGGGAGTAACAGCATTCAATCAGCTTGAAAGGCTTCTTATTTCAGTATATGTTTCTGAGACATTAGATAAACTTTGTGGATAGCAACAGGCATAAGTGAAGCTAGAACATTTGCCTTACATAGTGCCCTATGAAGATTCATAGGTAGTTACTATACGTGCCACTGAGGTGCCTAAACCAAATTCCCAGTTGCTCCCAAGCACTGTCTGGTTAAGTGACTTGCTAAATGTCATACAGTAGACAAATAAGGGGTGAGATAATCAAACTCTACAGCAGACAAACTACAGTTCACAGATTTAAGCCCTTTGCAGCAAAAAAGAAGCACTGTTTCCATGAAGTTTTCTATGAGATAGCCAGAAGCCTTAACATAATCCCAGTACTCCTGATGTCTGCACATCCTAATTCTAATTATTGAAAAGGCAGTGCAAAGTAAATTTCTCCCTGGAAAGTAATTACTTCCATACAGAAAGACAATTTATTTCACCCAGGGATGCATCTTTCATTTGATTTGCAATGTTTGGTGTTTCATATGAAAGCATAAGCCTTACCCTGATTCCCTTCAGTTCATCACAGTAGGTTTAAAGTAACAGATGTTATGGTATATGCAGAGAAGAATCACACGACTGAAAATGGATTCAGCTAATCAGTGAGGTTCAATCCCTGCAGATGGCTACCTATTTATTTTCCTTGTGTAAATAGTTTAAACACAGAAAGTAGAAATGACTGTACTGTGAGAAGGTGGGAGTGAATGTATTTATTTAGTGAACTTCTGCATATAACAACTTCAGATGAAGGTTTAGTCTGAGGACACTGGAAGGCTGAAGAGAGGGTAGTAAATAGGGAGCCAATAGCATTAACATATAACTAATAATGTAGATATTCACATAAGAAGTAAAGCAGTTAGTGATACAGGTTACATATGCCAGGTCTTCACTTGCCAGCACACTGCTATCTTGTTGCATACCATTCATGTCACACAAACATAATTCAAGGATTATGACTGAGTCTGTCATCACGACCAGATAGTGTTTCAGAAATGGATGTAAAAAATTTCATCTTAAGAATGAAGCTACTGGGGTATATTTCTTGACAGCTATTCTGAAAAAGATAAAAAATAGTTGTGATAAAGACCCAATCATACATATTTTGTAGTGCATGAAGATTTACCAGCACTATGTATTACCAGTTACAAAAAAAAAAATATGAAAGAAAGAATGATAGAAAGGAAAAGAAATGTTGGGGCAGGAAGTGTTTTACCAGTTTTGAAAGCCAGTAAAGCAATAAGCACTGTCAAACAAAAAGCAACATACCTCTCAACTTCTTTGCAAAGTAGGTTCATAGGGTCATAGTTAGGTACTAGGCTATCAGCCCAAGGGCCTATGTAAGCCTAGCCAACGAGTTTCCCTGGCTTTTGCCACCCAAGAAAATTATTTTCCTGTGCCACTGTCGAGCAGACACACAGAAGTGATCCCCGGGGCGTACTTCCTATTTCCCATCCACTCATCAAGATTTTTCTTGAAGAGTGCTAATGAGGAGCTTTGCTTGATATAGATAGGTAGTTTGTTCCAGAGTATGGAAAGTCTCTGGAACAGGAATCTATCCCTCCAGCATGTTCTGTTTATTGTGGTGACAAGGTTTAGGTCCCTAGAGCGTGCATCTCAGAGGGACTGGACTGGACAAAGCCTAAAATAATGGGGAGTGGGGGGGCAAATGAAAATTAAGGCCAATTTTTAAATATTGTTGTATTTCATTTAAAAAGTCAGTATTACAAATTTTACATTGAAATGTATTTTCTAAACAAAAAGTGAGAAACTGAATATCTGGTATTGCTGACTGGCTGCAAAACCTTTACAAGGTTAGGGCAAAATATGAGGCAAATTTAAAGACATTCTACAGCTGAGAGTTATGCAGGATAGTAGGCAGAAAAGAAGTACTCCTCTGCAGAACCAACAAACTAATTGGTCTAAAAACTGTAAGACACTTAATTCTGCAACACTTTCTGTTTGTAAGGGTGGCAGAATGAAGGACAGATGTTAAAGCTGTTTTATCTCATGCTACATGAATTGACTAGATTATCCTTAAGGTTTTGTTAAGCATACCTAAATGCAGGCAGGATTGGTCTCTTGGTAGGGACATAATTAAAATGTGTATCTGTTTCCCAATGTTAGAGTGAAGTTGTGGTGCTCCCTGCACTACATGATTATTTTTCTCATTTCTAGAGTGCAATCAGAACACTCCAAATATTACATACCATTATATGGATCTTACTATTCAGCCAGTCAGCAACCAAGTCATAGATAAATCATCATCATCATCATAGATACAATTCCTTATAAAACTTCAGAAATGAGAATCAGATGCAAAAAATCCAGAACAAAAACAAACAATTCCACTAGTAAATTGTATGAAAAAGATTGTGAAGGCTTAAAACATCTGTCCCTGTCCCAATCTGATGATAAATAGATACAAGTTAAAAACAAAATCACAGATGTCATTCCAGATTTCTGCTATAACATCAGGAAATGTAAAATGTCCATCTCATCATAAATACAGATGATCACTTCCATTTTTAAGTGATATAATTTGAAGCAACACGTTTCATAATAACTGGCCTTCTTTCCAGACATTATGAGTGAAAAGCAATAAGTTAACAGAAAACTACTCAATCCCATTAGGGTTCCTAATCATATGGAAGGAATGGAGGATACTTTATTAAGGCTCTGAATGCCTGCTATGAAAACAAAATGTTGCTCATTAAGGTCTACAGTGACCACTTAAGCAGGCTAATCTGCAAAGTCAGAATTTTTGGTGGTACCAGGAGGGATTCTGCAAACATTTCAACCAGCATGACCAGGAAGAGCACAAGTTTTCTCACAGGTCAGAATTAAGCAATTATGGGTCTGAGATTCACACAGGTTTAAATACCTCAGACCATCATAAAAAATAATTGTATCTACATTTTTAAAAGTTGATCAGTTGCTCAGTTTCTCACAATGAAAAAAGAAACAACCACTGGAGGTGGAAGATGCTAGAACTGCAGTAAAAAAAAGTTATAGCTTCTGTGCCAACAAATTTAATTAATCCTTCACAGTATGCTTACTGAAAATGGATCACGTAAAGTATCCCATATTTCCAGCATAAACATGCTTTAGTCAATAAGCTAGTCTTTACTTTTAAGAGCCCATAATCAAAATTTCCTTTTATGTCTATTTACAAAATTCACAGATAAACATAAGCAAGCAATAATACCTCACAAGGTGGGAATTAAAGATAAATAATGGACCACCCATTAGTGTTTTGAGGCCCAACCCAGCAGACAGAGGCCCTCTCTACCACAAGAAGGTCCTTTATTTCCCCATATTGTCTATCATTCAGGGAATTAATGTTTTTTAGAAAAAGTACTATCCCTTGTACTAATTTGCATTTTTTTAACAGTAGTATAAACTATATATATGTATATATATATATATATATATATATATATATATATATATATATATATATATATATATATATATATATATATATATATATATATATATATATATATATATATATATATATATATATATATATATATATATATATATATATATATATATATATATATATATATATATATATATATATATATATATATATATATATAGCTATATATATATATATATATATATATATATATATATATATATACCCCCAGATTCACTAATCTTCCTTGCAGGACTAGTCTAGTCCTGCACAGAAGCGGCCATTTAGGAGGAGGACGGCAGCAAGCCAAGCATATTAATGAAGGCATGCTGTCTGACCTCCTAATCCTACACAGAGTGTGGACGAGTGCAGGGGGCGTGTCTGAGAACAGACCTCTCAGAATAAATTCGGCTCTGCAAAGTAGAACAGCAGAAACTGTAAATAAACAAGCGAGACCACTCATAGGTGTCTGCATATCCTCACCAACAGTCCCCCATGTGTGCAACAGCAACAAGAAATAAAAATAAAAAGAAGTAACCCCTGTATTTATCTCTAAAACTCTGAATACAGCTAACTGTAGGTGCGCAGGTGTGCCCATCACTTAGCTATGGTTAAAGCAGCTTAAAAGTCTGAAGAGGATAACAAGGAAGATATATGCAAATGAAGCAGCATAGCAATAGTGTAGTGGTCAGAGCATTTGCCTAACGAGCAGGCATTCCCGGTTCAAGTCCCACTACAGCACATACTATTTTCCATGTGAAATCTGTATACGGACATATCTTTACATTTTATTGCTGTATAACTTACTAAATAACATTTAAATGTGAACTGGAGTACTGCATTAAATGCACATGTGAAGAGCCAGTACCATAATGAATAAGTCAGCAGTAAGCAGCATAAGCACAGATAAGCAGTAGTAAGCATAAATAAGTACTAGTGAGAGTGTCCAAGTGCGTGTGGATGGGATGAAGCACCGCCGACACAGATTAAGCAAAGGAGAAGCTAACTACATGTAAGACACTGTGACCGGAAGTCAGTAGTGCTTACCTCTGCACAAACCCGCTAACAACCACTTGAAAGTGCCTTAAGCATACCGTATCCAATGTCCAGTGTTCTGCCCAGCAATAAAACAAACAGACTTTGCAAGGCCGGAACCCAGGACCATGCACGAAACGATTTACCACTAAATCATGCCAGATATGCAGAAATTGTATGTTGTCAGAAACATAACCCCAGCCCAGTCATGCAACAGTACAGAGAATATATACCTACACCAAGATGGGCATGTGTCTGCAAATATATCACTAACTAAACAGATACAACATATCTATAGATGTAGTCACATATACATATATATAAATATCCAGAGACATACACATATAAATACAAATATATGAACAGATATACATGCAAATGCTGACAACTACACATATATATGTCAACATCTATATGTCCACATATACACATC